>NC_090440.1:1301481068-1301781068 GCF_031143425.1 Pleurodeles waltl
TAGATGGCGCGGGTAAAATCCCTTGGCTAAATTTTATCAGGAACATGTTTGAGATGATGGCCACAACAAAATATTAAGCAAAACTGAATGCTTTAGAAGGGCTTTAAAATTGGTGAGCAAAAGGAATCTGAAAATCAGATACTTTGATTTTGCTGGGAGGGTAACGGAAAATAATGAACTATAAAAGTAAAGGTGGTAGCGCATACTCCTAACTCAGCGTGGCATCCGACCTTACATTACTGTGGCTACAAATGAGGATCATAGTTTCCTATTAACATGGTTCAGTTTAAATATAGTACATCAGTTATTTGCTTCTACCAACAGACTCAAAGGGCATGGCACCTACCTCCCTGCCTCTGTGACAACTTTTCGACACTATGCACTTTACATCTATGCTTTTTACGTAGTTTTTATTGGATAATAATAAATAAAATAAAAAAATAAAAAAGTTTAACTCCCCCCCCCCCCCCCCCCCCCCCTTAACATCTACATTTTGTTTAATGCAGACCGCCACTGGCCATACCTACAACTGCACATGGTTTTTATTTGCCATTCTGTGGCTAATTCTTTAGTGCAGGTAAGGAATATTCCTTACAAATTTCTCCTGATAGTGGAACATATACTTAGGTCTGTGTCTCAAATAAAGGACTACCAACTTTGAAACAACAACTCAGAACAGCAGGTTGAACTATTAAGAAAAATAATGTAATATACATTCAAGTCAACGTTTTGCAATACCTACCACCAACATCCATCTGGACACCAGGTGTTAAGTGAAGAAATTCTGATTTGTTGCTCACTCTTGAACTAGAAATAAATCCAAATACGAAATCAGACTGTTCCTCAGCAAGTTTTACCTGAAAAATGCAAAATAAAATGTTCTTCAATATCAAACATGTGAAAGTACTAGGCAGTGAGAAAGGAGTTTGCTCTCACTTGCCATCGTCTGCGGTTACTTTAGTGCTGGAAACAATGGTTCCTTTGGATTCATTGAAATATTTCTTTATGGAGCAAGACTATCATTGTTGGTTCACAAACCTAATCATTCTCAATATTAAAACACCATAACGAACTAGGCCTCCTTCTGGTCTGCATCAGATTGAGAGGCCCTCTTGTGGAATCGGATGCAGGCCAAAGTAAGCCCAGGTAATAGGTGAAAGGCCAAGCAAAAACAACAAGTGATGGACGGAATGCTGAACATTGTCAAACATTCACCCCCAGTACAGTGATCTGGGCCTAAATCCATCATTTGTTTGCTGCCCATGCCATTCCAGTTTGGACCCAGCCATATGCAAATCAGTCTTGACCCTGTTCCCCATGGGAACAGTCCAGCCCGAACTGCTAGGCCAGGTCTTCCCTGGACTGGAAACAAGCATCCTGGGACCGGTTTCGGGGTTTCACCACTCAGCCAGGCTAGCTTAAATCCAGTGGCATGGGAAGCACGGGACCCACTGGGAGTGAGTGTTTGCATTGTTCAGCACTTCGTCCATCATCCTTTTGTGTTGCTAAAGTTGCCCTAAGTGGGAAGGGTATGTCCAGACGTGGGTCCCTTGCTCACTGTGCCACTGGATTCAAGCTAGCCTGGCTGATGAAGGGTGAAACCCTGAAACCGGTCCCAGGATGCTTGTTTCCGGTCCAGGGAGGACCTGGCTTGGCAGTTCGGGCTGGACTGTTCCCATGAGGGAACAGGGTCAAGACTGATTTGCATATGGCTGGGTCCAAACTGGGGTGGCATGGTGAGCAAAAGAACGATGGATTAAACCCAGATCTGTGACTGGGGGTGAGTGTTTGCATTGTTCAGCACTTCGTCCATCATCCTTTTGTGGTGCAATAGGTGAAAGGCCAACAGCACCTCTTTGAGAGTGCAATTTATTCATGTCACCAGGGGAAAAGTTCACAATAATCAAAAAGGGTGAAATCCATATACAGGCTTTTAACTATTAGTGCCCTGTGGAAGACCCCAGTACAATTGTTTGGGAGTTGTAATGTCAACGATATTTAACTTTTTTGGCTGATAACTGCATCAGTACCTTGGATCAAAAGTTAAGCTTCAAGCCACACATATGAATGTTGTTGTCTTCATCCAAAACAGCCAATTTTTTTAAAGATAATTTTTGTAGTGCATATTTCACCTCACTTGCAATGCGGCACGCCACTTGGAGCACCTGATTTAGGTTATAATAGGACTGTCATCAATTCACTTTTTGAGAGACACTGAACATTTTGTTGACGTGGAATTTTACATCTCAGTATCCCAACAGTAGAGTATCCATTTCTTTGGTTAGGTTTGGCAGGAATATAATACATTGATAGTAACATTA
The DNA here is from genome assembly GCF_031143425.1 of Pleurodeles waltl. Taxonomy (NCBI): domain Eukaryota; kingdom Metazoa; phylum Chordata; class Amphibia; order Caudata; family Salamandridae; genus Pleurodeles; species Pleurodeles waltl. Next base: position 1,301,483,390 of record NC_090440.1, read on the forward strand.
CTGGCTGGGATGTGTTGCAATGGTTGTCATAAACATCAATTAAATAGATCCAGATAAGTCAATCCCCACCCCCAACTGCGATATGCGCAGAAACTAATAATAAATCATTTTAGGTACCACTCCAAAATCTACGGAGCTACAATTTCAGATGATCAGACGTTTGACAATATTTGCACAAATAAAAACAATCACATTAGGACACAAAATAGACAAGTTTGAACTAACCTTTGCATAACAGCCCGTTAGGCTCGGCGATGGCAGACTTCTGTCAGAGCTCAGGTTTTAGTCCCTTCTCCCATCCATTTTTGGGCCCCACTAAGACAGGGCTAGTTCAAATCGAGGTCTTGGGTCCATGGAAGTGTCAAGCTCTCTATGGAGGCTTACTGAATGTAAAGATGGACTGCATGGGAGCCCCAATTTCCTCATATGGCTAGCAGGCGCGGCCCGTCCTTTTGGGCGGCGGGGCCACACACCCCCACCTTTTGCCCCTCATGAAGAGTGTGTCAGGCTGAGCAAAGGTCAGCCTGACAGACACTCTTCATGTTCAGGCAGCCAGGAGCAGACATGGGCGATTTGCGCAGGCTCCTTGCTGCCTGAGCTGAACTTTGCTGGGCTGAGGAGGTCACAGCTCCTATGGGCGTGACCTCCTCGGCTCAGCAAAGGTGCTTCGAGGCCCTCCCCTGGGTGACGAGGATAGAGTCACCCATTGACTTCGACCTGGGCGCTTCAGGTTTAAGCCGTGAAGCGCCACAGGTGAGTGTCAATCAGTGACACTTCGTCACAGAGTGGGGTGGGGTCAGCAGTCTCACTAACTGCATCCCACTCTGACGAGGCTGGGACTGCTGCCTTCCCTCATTGGCTGACATAAGGAAAGGTAGCAGTCCCAACCCTCCTGGGACCTTCGAGTGAGTGTGTGAGTGTGCGTTGCCCGTCCGCCCCCCTCCCTCCCTCCTAAGGCTGCCGGCCGCCACTGATGGCTAGAACACTAAGAGCTAGGAGGACCACCGTCTGAAGGTATCCTATCCTGCAGCTGTTCACTTTATCTTGAGCTTCTCTCAGCTACCTTGGGTCTCTCCAAAAGTTGACTCATGTTTCATCAGATTATACAATTTGCTCGTCTTGCAGAGCTGTTTGCATCCTGGCAGACAGTTGGCCATTTTCGTTAAGATGGTGGAATCAACAAACAAAGAGACTACGTCATCAAAGGTGTGCTTAAAACTATGGTGAGAGCGTTTCCAGAGGCAGGGCCGGCTGCCGAAGGATTTGGGGTGGCCAGCGCAGCGCTATGCATACTATTTCTGATTTAATGATTTAAGTTGCTGTGCAGGGGCAATACCACAAGATGGCAGTTGTGTATATTGTGGACCCACTATAAACGCCTTTCAGTGCAGTTTATTAACAGTGCAACTATCATTTATTGTGCCTCCACTCCTATGTAGTTGCCATTTAGTCCACGGCGCTATATAGATTTTGCAGATTAAAATAACGAGTGCACTGCGGCCGTGTTGCAAATTGTATTGGGATTTGTGACGCAATACAGATCTCACTGGTTACAGATATAGCGGAACTTGTGCTGCCTGTGACCGGCTCAACATTATAAGGAGCATAGAAATGTTTTTTTGGAAGGATTTTATGTGAAAAAATGTCATGCAGCGAGAAAAGGGAGGCATGTTAAACGCGAGCTACGCTTTTCTCAGCGTGTAATTTCATAACGGATTAAACGTCATTCTTTAGAGCGGGCATAGATGAGCAACTAATAGGAGAGCTCATCGCTTTCTGTGTTAACATGACAGCACCATCTAGTGGTCAGTTTTGGCACAGTTTTATTCAAGTTAAAAATAAGTGTCAATAGTGACTGGCATGTTTTCAAATAACTGGGTTGTAACAGGATTTAAATAACCTGGCTAACTGAAGACACGTCAAACATTGTTTCAGGGATTTGCACACTTTGGTGCAGATCATCAGTTGCACATTAAAAGTAGACTCAACAGCGATTGGCACTCATATGAGCATCTGCGGCAGTAAATACAACCTGGGAAAGCAAATAAACTGTGCGCACCAGAGGTATTTTATCATTTCAGCGCGCTTGATCATTTCTGCTGGGAGCCTGAGGCAGTGTGTTTTCGAAGCGCTGATATTGTGATGCAGTAATCCTAGGTGCGCGCATTTAAGACTACGCTGAGAGAAACCCCAGCGTGCACATCACTTTTTAGCAGCATTTTGGCTTTATGTCCAAGCTAAAGCAATTAATGTAATTAGTACATACATCTAACTTTATCAACAAGGATAAGGAAAAATGAAACAGCAAGCTTAGTGCTCCTGTCTTGGGCATTTTTTTTTTTTTTTTTTTTTTAAGATCTTCCTTTGGCCTAAGTGGTCATTATCATGAGCAAGGTCAGCAGAAAAAAGGAAAGATTGGAGCATGACCCTTCACTGATGTTGGATTCCAGAGTACAGGACAAAATATCCACGGATGAGGGGAGCCTAAATGACGAACACACTGTCCCTACTCTGGACACAGTCCTGCAGACTATTGCTGCAGGCAAAGGGGCAATCGAGTTTAGGACTGACTCCTTAGTAGCAGACATGGGTCTGTTACGAGTCAACCAGAGGCGGCCGACTGACCGCGTTTCATCTCATGAGCATGCCATTGATGATTTCACGCCCGAGATGGCATCAGTGAAAGCTAAGCTACATTGTACGGAAAATAAGTTTAAAGTTTTAGAGGCAATGGCAGAAGACACTGAAAATAGAGCTCATTAAAATAACCTAAGAGTTATCGGTCTGCCGGACAGTATTGAGAGCACTGCTGCTAATTTGATTGACTTTTTACAGGCATGGCTTAAAGAAAAGGTGGCCCCAAAGGGCATCTCCGCTTACTATGCTTTACAGAGTGCTCATCGTGTTCCCTCGAGGCCCCTGTGACCAGGTGCGGCTCCGTGTCCAATTGTGGCAAAGCTATTACTTAATAGAGACCGTGATCACATTCTAACACAAGCCAGACTCTGAAGAAATATTATGGTTGAAAACCATAAAGCCATGTTATTTCCAGACTTCTCGTGCGAGGTCCAAAAGCAGAGGGTTTCATTCACAGATGCCAAGAAAAGTATTTGCCTACTTCGCATATCGTATGCTATGTTGTTACCTGCCAAAATGAGGGTGGCCCTTGGTGATGAGGTGCATTTTTTTTAACTTTACTACTCCACAGTCACTTTGGGAATGGATTGATGGCCTTCATCAACAAAAAGATGAGTTCAAACTGAAGAAAAACCAACGTAGCCAGAGAGCACCTAAAAAGAGTATCAGAGGTGTTCAAGGAGCTGCTCCATCGCGGTTACAGGTGCATCATGAAAGTAGGCAGGTTGTAGAGGCGATAGCTGCCTTGCGTAATGGGGAGGCTGCTCTACCAACTGTCAATAGAGAAAGTGATCAACGTGACTCAGTGAATGCTGTAATGTGGGGTTTTGTAGTGGGGCTTTAACATGAGGCGAATATTCTGTTTGTAATTTTAAGATGTGTGCTGCGAACACAGCGCTTCACCCCCCTTTGTTATGCATTCATATGAGTTGAATGATGTCCGACTGTTTTGGATGAGGAGTTGTCTGCTTCTGGTCCTAGGGATAGGGAGTTGGTTTTATTAGGTTTTGGTGTTTAGGTACGGTTATCCCGCTCTGCTGCTTTGGGGTATCATTATAACAAGTGCCACTGTCATGTGGACTACAGTTATCACTATTTGGTTATTCTAAATGACGACCTCAGTGAAATATAATTTTGTATCCTGGAATGTCTGGGGTCTAAATAGTATGTCTAAAAGTTACAAAGCGTATTCTTATCTTAAGAGACGTGAAATTCACTTTGACCTTCTGCAGGAAACACATCTTTACAGATCTGAAGGATTGGCTCTTCACAAGAGATGGCCGACCAAGTATGTGCTACCACTTATTCAGCATTTGGGGTGAGACCTGGGGTATCCTTTCAAAACACGAATGAACTTGTGGAGCGGAGGGTAGATTTGTGGTTGTCTCTGGGAGGTTAGCAGGACCTGACCTTTCTGTTGTCGGAATTTATGCTACTAATACAGACCAGAGTGGGGTTCTTCCGGACCGGTCTAGGGCCTTGGCACCTTACTTGACTCAGCCCACTTTATTAGGTGGGGATTTCAACTGTTTTGCAGATCCAGCATTTGATCATTCACATCCACCATTAGGGGATTCTCCTGTTAACCGGACAGCTAGTAACTTTAGGGCCTGGCAGCAGCAGTGGGGGCTTGCTAACTCTTGAAGGGGGATGCACCTGATGGCACATGGCTAATCATTTTACTCAGGCTTACACAAACTTCATGTTCAGCTGGATACCTTTCTAATCTCACCGACAATACTGTGTACTGCACCATGGACAAAGTATCTGTGCTGAACTATTTCAGATCACAACCCTGTGTTAGTCTTTCTGAATTGGGGGTGTGTGTACCCTTGCATTCCGATTTGGCGTTTAAAGGTAGAGGTCCTAGATGATATTATTTTTGAAAATACTGGAGGTGCTATAAATGCTTACTTTAATAAATATGCTGAAACAGCTGCTTCCTCTTTGAATGGGATGCATTTAAGACAGTGACCAGGGGTCGCTGCATCGCAGAAGTGGTTGAGGTGTGCAGACCTTTGGTTGGTGTTGTGGAGGTAATCCTGCTGTTAAATATCCCCTGCTTGAGGAAAAGGAATTACTGGCAGCCCAAGTTGAAAAATTACATTACTTTGATTATAAGGAATATTTTAATCGTTCTCATGCGAAGCATGCTGAAGCAGGATCCCTTTTGAAATGGCTTATAAATCCACAAATACGGAAATCTTTGATTCTGGAGCTTGACTCTGCTGCAGGTGAAGCATTATATAACCAAGCTGCTAATAATGCTGGCTTTCATGAATATTTATACTTTCCTAGATGCTCCAGCACCTAGAGCACCACCTCAGGATATTGAGGATTTTCGATCAATAAGCCAACTGCGGGTCCTCTCTCGTGAGGATGCAGATAATTTGGGGAGGGATATAACTATACAAGAAATTAGAGCCGCCATACAAATTATGGCGTATGGTAAGATTCATGGAAGAGATGGCAAACCTGTAGAGTTTTTTGCTGCACACAAAAATGAACTGGTTCCTAGATTGGTGGAAATGTATTCTACATTATGGAAGACAGGGCACCTGCCAGTGTCTACATGTGAGGCGCTGGTCATTCCTCTTTTGAAACCTGGTTGCCCTTCAATGGATGCTAGATCCTATAAGACCATTGTCTATGCTCAATGTATATTACAAAATTCTGAAGATTCTTTTTTTTTTGTCCTCATCACACTACTCCACTCCAGCAGGGGAAATCCTTGGTTTGTATCTCAAGGGGTGTGGGCCCCTGAGTATCAACGGGCCACACCACCTGTTTGACATGCACCAGCTCCCTCTTTCCAAATAACTCAGCTGAACGAGCAACCAGCCCATCTCACTTGTGCAATAGTCTTGCCGGAGTACAATCTGGAGGGCAGAAGGACCTTTAATCATCGGACTTCGTTCAGAAAACACTTAACCCATTAGAACTCATTGCTTGACCACCATTCTCCCAAATCCACCAAAACGCATCTCTGTTGCTAACTGGACCAGCCTGTTCCAAATGGCAGATCTGATTAACCGACGTTACCCACTCGTGGACTGTGGGGGGTGATGACCAAGTACATTTACGACAAATCTCACGTCGGGCCAAAAGCATCAGCACAAACAGCAAATACTCGTGGTGTATGGCCACTTTCTCGACTTGAGTCACTTGATTACATAGCCCAAAAAATAATCAAAGGGTTTATCTCCAACTCCAAACGATGAGTTTCCTTAAGAATTTTTTCAATACCTTCTCAGAACTTACCCAACTTCGAACACTGCCAAAAAATATGAAGATCATCTGCCCTGGGATGGCCACCACGAGGGCAATTCTTCTCTATCTTCCCAATAACAGTCAAGCCAAGCGGGCTTTAATTCAGGGCGTTAATACAGTGTATAATATTCAGAGGCTCATCTCAGTCTTAAATGATTATTTTGTGGATAAGCAGAGGGCAGCTGTCATGGAAATACACACTGAGAAGGCCTTTGACAGTTTAAGCTGGGAGTTCTTATAGTCTGTAAAGGCTCGAATGGGTTTGGGTGCAAGATTTTTTTGATGGATCAAACTACTCTATACAGGCCCTAAGGTGCGGGTGCGTACTGGCAGAATGGTGTCTGAACCCTATGATGTGGGACTAACAGGGGTGTCCAATGTCCCCTTTATTATTTGCTATCACTATGAAGCCTCTGGCCAGTTGTGCCTGCACCGCAATTTTTATCATGAGATCGAGGTCCTTGGGCAAAACCCATTTTGCAGCATTATATGCTGCTGATATGCTGCTCTTTCTCTGAGATGTTGGGATGGATTTGCCTATTTGTACAGACTTATTAACCACTTTGGTATAGTATCTGGGCTACATATTAATTGGCAAAAATATCACCTGTTTCCACTCTGCAGGGAGGACGAACCATCTGTAAATTTACATGTGCTTAATTGGAGCACTACCTGCATTAAATATTTGTGTGTTAAAATATAACGTAGCCAGCAAGATTTATTAGATGGGAATAGAGTACTTAGAACTAGTATTAATTTTTGGCCAAGCTTACCATTATACGTGGCTGCAGAAAAGCGGTGGCTAGGATGGTGGTGCTACAAAGGTTGCTCCATTTCTTTAGCAAGTTGCTGGTGCCTCGCCAATTGTTTACGGAACTGGATTCACTACTTCTGGAATTGCTTTGGGGAATAGGTAGGCATAGATCAGGACAAAAAATCTAAGCGCCCTGTAGTGGAGGGAGGGTTGGCTGCTCCTGATTTTGAATCTTATTATCTGGCGGCTCAACTACACTGGCTAAACAAGCGGGTTTACTGTCAAATGAAGCCTGAGGAGGGTGTTATTGACTCAGTGCCTGATTTGCAGGAGGACTCATTGAAAGTCTTCTTGCTTCCTCAGCAGAGACTGCCTGCAATTTCTCAAGAGCTCCTAGTGATACAGCAGTGCTAGCAACGTTGCCTGCAGCAAACCCAGTCTAGATACCTTACTCGCCTCATAGGTCATTAAAATGGATGAATATAGTGGCCCAGGTAGGAGCATCAGCAAGGACTTAAAGGTGGACTACCTTTGGGATTAACCGTGCTGAGGATTTATATCGGGATGGATAATTGCTTAGGTCTGAAGAACTGACTGAAGAATTTGATATACTTAGAGGACAATTTTAGTACACTGGGCATTGGATGCAACAGTAAGGAATTACTGGAGAAATGGAGATGCTGAACCTGGCACGCTTCACGTGCGTCAACAGCTCTGTACAACAACAGGGTGTGTAAAAGAGATCACATATCTGTATTGTGCGATTCGTGAAATATTCTCTCTCTTCTTGCAGAGTTGAAAATAAAATTGAAGAGAGACTTAGAGCTCAAAATTAAGGATGTGGACTTGGATAGGATTGTACCACATATACCAGCAGCTGTCTAGAAATGCTACGTTTAATTAATTTCTGTATCCAGCATAGACCTTATCTAACACCTGACAGGATTAACAGGTTCTATGTGACTGCTGCTGCAAAAAGCCGTAGCTATGGATATGTTTTGTGTGTGTGTGTGTGCGTGGGGGGGGGGGGGATGAGTAATTGTTCCACATGGTATGGTCCTGCCCTTTGTTAGCAGGATTTAGAAAGGAAGTAATAGAATATATTAATGGAATAACCTTATGGGATATCCCTTGTACAGCCCCAGCCTGCCTCCTAGTGTGGAAGGGCTTGGGGAAGGGCTGGGGGGGAGCAGAATATCCTCAACCCAAAAATAAAAAAACGATTAGATTTACTGACTTGGGTTTGGGTCTGGCAAAACGAGAATTGCCTGTGCACTCGAATCCGGAGCATGGTCCTCAAATTACTAGATGGCGTAAGGAAATGGTTAAATGGGCAAGTTTGGAGAGTGCTGTGTTCATGCGAGAAAGAGAGGGCAAGGAAAAATGTATAAGGTTAAAGCATGGGAACACCTGGTGGATAGTTTGTTGGCCCCAAAAGCAGATACACATTTGTCAACTAGCTCCCAAAGTCCTTGCGGGTGAAAGAAGAGAATTCTAGTTTAATTCAGATATATTGGGTGATTAAGGGCACTACTGTGATATACTTTTTCATGTGGAATATTTTGGCACTTAGTGTTCTTTCTCTAACCTGTACTTTTGACTCCACAATTGGCACACCCTGGCATCCAGGTAAGTCCCTTGTAACTGGTACCCCTGGTACCAAGGGCCCTGATGCCAGGGAAGGTCTCTAAGGGCTGCAGCATATCTTATGCCACCCTGGGGACCCCTCACTCAGCACAGACACACTGCTTGCCAGCTTGTGTGTGCTGGTGAGAACAAAACGAGTAAGTCGACATGGCACTCCCCTCAGGGTGCCATGCCAACCTCACACTGCCTATGCAGTATAGATAAGTCACCCCTCTAGTAGGCCTTACAGCCCTAAGGCAGGGTGCACTATACCATAGGTGAGGGCACCAGTGCATGAGCACTGTGCCCCTACAGTGTCTAAGCCAAACCTTAGACATTGTAAGTACAGGGTAGCCATAAGAGTATATGGTCTGGGAGTCTGTCAGACACGGACTCCGCAGCACCATAATGGCTACACTGAAAACTGGGAAGTTTGGTACCAAACTTCTCAGCACAATAAATGCACACTGATGCCAGTGTACATTTTATTGTAAAATACACCCCAGAGGGCACCTTAGAGGTGCCCCCTGAAACCTAATCCAACTACCCGTGTAGGTTGACTAGTTCTAGCAGCCTGCCACACTCAAGACATGTTGCTGGCCACATGGGGAGAGTGCCTTTGTCACTCTGTGGCCTGTAACAAAGCCTGCACTGGGTGGAGATGCTAAAGCTCCTGCCTGGGGGAGGTGTTAACACCTGGCGGTGAGCCTCAAAGGCTTACCCCCTTTGTTCCAGCACCACAGGGCACTCCAGCTAGTGGAGTTGCCCGCCCCCTCCGGCCACGGCCCCACTTTTGGCGGCAAGGCCGGAGGAGATAATGAGAATAACAAGGAGGAGTCACTGGCCAGTCAGGACAGCCCCTAAGATGTCCTGAGCTGAAGGGACTAACTTTTAGAAATCCTCCATCTTGCAGATGGAGGATTCCCCCAATAGGGATAGGAATGTGACCCCCTCCCTTTGGGAGGAGGCACAAAGAGGGTGTACCCACCCTCAGGGCTAGTAGCCATTGGCTACTAACCCCCCAGACCTAAACACGCCCTTAAATTTAGTATTTAAGGGCTTCCCTGAACCTAAGAATTTAGATTCCTGCAACTTACCGAAGAAGACGACTGCTGAGCTGAAAACCCCTGCAGAAGAAGAAAGAAGACCCCACCTGCTTTGGCCCCAGTCCTACCGGCCCGTCTCCTGCCTTCTAAAGAAACCTGCTCCAGCGACGCTTTCTCCAGGACCAGCGACCTCTGAATCCTCAGAGGACTGCCCTGCTTCAAGAGGAACAAGAAACTCCCGAGGACAGCGGCCCTGCTCCAAAAAGACTGCAACTTTGTTTCAGAGGAGCAGATTTAAAGACCCCTGCAATCCCCGCAAGAAGCGTGAGATATGCAACACTGCACCCGGCGACCCAGACTCGACTGGTGGAGAAACAACACCTCAGGGAGGACCCTCCGGCGACTCCGAGACTGAGTAACCAAAGTTGTCCCCCCTGACCCCCACAGCGACGCCTGCAGAGGGAATCCTGGAGGTTCCCACTGACCGCGACTGCCTGACTCTAAAATCCCGACGGCTGGAAAAGACCCTGCACCCGCAGCCCCCAGCACCTGAATCAGTGCAGGAGTGACCCCCAGGAGGCCCTCTCCCTTGCCCAGGTGGTGGCTACCCCGAGGAGCCCCCCCCTTGCCTGCACCGCTGAAGAGACCCCTTGGTCTCCCATTGGAAACCCAACGCTAGTTTGCACACTGCACCCGGCCGCCCCCGAGCTGCTGAGATTGTACTTTTTGTGTGGACTTGTGTCCCCCCCCGGTGCCCTACAAAACCCCCCTGGTCTGCCCTCCGAAGACGCGGGTACTTACCTGCTGGCAGACTGGAACCGGGGCACCCCCTTCTCTCCATTGAAGCCTATGCGTTTTGGGCACCACTTTGAACTCTGCACCTGACCGGCCCTGAGCTGCTGGTGTGGTGACTTTGGGGTTGCTCTGAACCCCCAACGGTGGGCTACCTTGGACCCCAATCTTAACCCCGTAGGTGGTTTACTTACCTGCAAAAACTAACATTACTTTACCTCCCCCAGGAACTGTGAAAATTGCACTAAGTGTCCACTTTTTATGTAAAAAGTATATATGCTACTGTGATTATTCAAAGTTCCTAAAGTACTTACCTGCAATACCTTTCAAATGAGATATTACATGTAGAATTTGAACCTGTGGTTCTTTAAATAAACTAAGAAAATATATTTTTCTATAACAAAACCTATTGGCTAGATTTGTCTCTGAGTGTGTGTTCCTCATTTATTGCCTGTGTGTATGTACAACAAATGCTTAACACTACTCCTTTGATAAGCCTACTGCTCAACCACACTACCACAAAATAGAGCATTAGTATTATCTCTTTTTGCCACTATCTTACCTCTAAGGGGAACCCTTGGACTCTGTGCATACTATTCCTTACTTTGAAATAGTGCATACAGAGCCAACTTCCTACAAGCAGTTTTAGCGGACGTAAGATATGCATAAAATTTACAGTAGCAGCAATATGTTTGAATGCTTGTCGATGCATGACATATGAGATACTGATTAGCACTTTTAATCTATTAATTATAGTTATGAGTATTTCTTCTTTTTAATCTTTTAATCTATTTATTATAGATTTCTGTGTACATCTCCTTTTTAAAGCAAGTTATTGTATATGCAGTGTGCATCATTTATGATTTGTAATATATGCCCGTCTCTATTACACTAAGGCCTATTTAATAAAAAATTATTTAAAACTAAGTCTGCCCCTGATTATCTTTGACGCTGGGCTTTTGAGGCTCGGGAGGCTAAACCAAGTGTTTTTTCTTCCATTCTTTTCCACAGTTGGTGTTGTGTGTCCCTCATCCCACACGACAGTGGAGTATAAACAATACACTAAGAGGAAGAAACATGACTTTTTAACATGTGGGCTCAGACCTCCATAGAGCTTCTAAATGGATTGAATGAGATAGTGACAACAGTGACAGCTCTCTCCCAAGGAATAATCGCTGTCCTGAAAGACTTGCAAGATCACCTAAAGAACTGAAAGTAAGTAAACCACAGAATAATGATTGCTGGATGCAATGAAGGTTCAGCTAGTTACATCAGAAAAGATGTAGGAGATTTTGAGAAAGTGAATATAAGAACATTGAAGACAGTACATAGTATAAGGAGAAAGCCTGGAGATCACAGTTTTGAGGAATGTGCATTCATCTATCTACAAACTTGAAGTCAAAAGTGGAATTCCTAGAAAACAAGGTATTTTTTTTTTTAATACTCCATTTTGGCAATACCAAGACACGTTCAACTGACAATCAACGTTTTTAGGCAAAGTGGTGGAGGACATAGAGGCATACCTGTGCACGTTCTTAGGGTCTCTATACTTCCAATCACCCCCCCATCCCCCCAATAGCGACCCAAAACAAAATGGCAGGAACAGGTACAATGATAGTTTAAGTTGGTGACTAAGTAATGTGATCTTGTTTCTGATCGGCAGAGAAGACAAATCTCCACTTCAGTGCCTCAAGGGGCTATTCTTGCCCAGTGCCAGGCTGTGACACCCCGGTACAGCAAAATAAAATTACAGGCTGTGAAAAAAAGCTGCTCCCCACAGGTTTGGACTGTTTTCTATGGTACCCAGCCATATTATGAGCATTCTACTGTAGGATGCCATTTTTTTTCATCCTGTTGCCGTTACAGAATACTTGGCATCACGGAGAGTAAAGTTCTCCATGCTACATTAGAAAAGATGCAACAAAACTAAGGCTTCAGGAAGTGGTATTAAGAGGGAGACTTATTAGGGAAATTAGTTGTAAGGTTTGAAGCTAAATTTGATCACATGCTTCAAAAAGACAAGTAAATTGTTTGTATAGTGGGCACTTGACAAAGATGCATCATCAATCATAAGCTTCCGTATTACTAAAAGAAAATAAACGAAAAGAGGAGCGACCTGGAGCAGCACAAACTATACCACCTTCATATCAAGAAATGCTGCAACAATATGTATCCAAACATGCCTCCAAAAAACAGACTATGGTGTACTGGAAGTCTGTTGGGTGCACGAGGAAAGGATGGTCTGTAATCGACTGATTGGGAAAATAAGTATCAGAAGATACTGTTGCCAGTGTGAGCACTGAAACTTTACAAAAAAATATTTTATGTATTCTGTATTTTGAATTTGCAAAGAAAATGAATTAACATAGAAAATAATGTTTAACTCGAAAATGTGCCCACTTGAATGGCCGTCAACTACTATATAATGTTTTATTAAAAGCTTATTAATGTTTATTCAGAGCTTATATTAATATGAAAAATGCAGTAATAGGTTATACCTACAATTAAATGTTATGTATTTGCTTAAATTAACTAGGCCTCAAATTTATCGAGTCCCGTAGAAAAGATAAGTCAAAAGTGATTTGGTTAAGATTTTCAGATTCAATGATACAAAGTAGAGAGTAAATGTGTCCCTAAAAGCCTAGGATAACTTTCCCCGGGCCCTCGGAGTTTGCCTATGCTGGTTTGAAGATGTTCTCAGAGTTCTAGTGACAGTGTGGATGAAATAGGTTTTGCGCTTGCACAGCTTATGCAAATTGCAGGTGAATTGTGATGTTTGCGTACTCCAAATGAAGTTGTTGAAGGAGTTTGCGTACTCTGAAGTATGAGAGTAGGGAAGTCGTCAAACTTCATGTGTGCAGCGCTTTGTGCTCAAAATTTTCCACATGATTGTTGGTATACGGGCCCTGCGAGGTCTAAGACACCGGAGTATATTGAAAGTGTATGAGACACTTGTTTTTTGTTGTAATTTATCTGTTTAAATAGGTCGATTGGGCGTGGTCGACAAGTCAGAGTGTGAGTCAAAGTGAGTAAAATAATTTTTCAACTGAAATTTGGCAAGTCCTATGTGCACCAGGACAGACCCACTGGTCAATTAAGAGTAACATTTGCAGGTTGAATTTTGCTTGTGAATCAGGGAAACTGAGAAAGAAAGAGTAGCTGCTAGAGCGGAACGCCGTCAGTGAAAAATCTGTAAGGTTTCTGAACCGACTGTTACCTTACCTGTAGTAAATGGACAAATTGGGTTTTGATTTTGTTGAAGTGCTCGCAGTAATTCTGCATTCGTTTAGTGCGAATCAGAGTTGAGGAGGACAAGTTGCAAATCTTTGTCAGCTGCTGTATGTGTGAGTGTGATATATTGGAGCCACACTGGGATAGGTTGGTTAGTGAGAAGGGTCGCGGACGGATTGGTGGACCACCATGAAGCGTTATTGGTTGCAGAGGTCAGCAAAGAGGATTTTGGGATTCCTGATTTGATTGAAGTAGCGTAACCTAAGAGGAGATGTGTATATTCCAGCGACAACAGGGGAAGCTACTCCACCAGAAGGTACACCCGCATATGTCGTATTCAAAGAGCGGGGTACTGTGCCATGCCTTTGGTTGAAACATTGGTGCAAAGCGGCAGAGAAACATGGGAGTTTAGCATTTCCTACCCATGGGACATTTAATCTGAGGATCTTAGAGAACCGGAGGAGAGTATTATACCATTTGAAACCCCTCCCAAGGCTAGCACAGTTCGAAGCGTTAGCAATGTGGGAACTAGCAGCTAGACAGCAACAGCAGTTAAAATTTGATAGAAGGATAAGAAAGGCTGAAAAGACACTTGCAGAGGCTAGATGGGATAGTCACCAGAAATCTTGGAGATCTGAGATTTTACCTGGAATTAACTGTTTCCTGCAATCACACAAGATAGTGAAAACGAAGCAAGAAATACTACCAGAAAGAAGGATATAGTCCTTCGGAGGGTGAAGAGCAGAAATTAAAAGAAACTAGAAAGTCTTTGACTCTCAATGAAAACTCGGATGAGGAGTTCATTTTACAGTTATTGAGAAATCGTCCACCACCATATGCAGCACATGAGGAAGGCTCAAACGTTAATGTAGACCGCAACAACACAAGTCGAACAGAGACAGAAACAGATACAGAGTAGTCCTAGCAGACCTACTACTTCATTTTCTCAAAGTTCAACACCATACTCGAACATTCCCAGAACCTACCCTGATGTGCTCATCATAGATACAGCAACTAGCTTGATAGTGCCGACAGGACAAGTTCACCCGAAACAGAGTCAACTCCACTTTTAATGCCTTCAATGCAACCACAAACGATCCCAAGGTACACCCCTATAACAGGATCACAGACAGATGTCTGTACTGATGAGTCAGAATACAGGAATAATGCACCCACGAGACTCAAATGTCAGGCCAGGTCCAGACGCAGTGTCAGTACCAATTACCATTTGTCCAGTCATACCATTGTTTGCACAGGGAAATAGCGAGACTAGTGGACAGAGTCATGAGCCAGAACGCACCTGGAGGGAGGCTTGAAGAGAATGCCAGATTAATATCCCCCATGAGACCGACACTTGATGGAACAGGACCGTTAATAGACTTGAGACCTTACAGAGCACCTGCAAATACCGAGGCGAAGTCATACATAAGTCCTAACCTGGGCTTAGTGACACCAGCGGCTCCAAGCCTAACCTTACAGCAGTTGCCAAATGCTAAGCCCAATAACATTTCATTACAAGGTTTGACAGCCCAATAATTAACTGAATGGCAGGAGAAGCTGAGTAGTCCTTAAGTTGATTCTAGTGGAGGGAATTACTTTAACCATACTAGACTTGGAAGGAAGTAGAGGAACTGATTGAAGGGACAATAGGAGTAAACAAACGAGTCATACACAGAAGACGAGCTGCGATGCTTGTGCCTAATAATTACAAAGAGAGCGGGAATTGTACACCAAAAATTGGCAGATATAGCAGAGAAATATGATATAGACATTGAGAAAACTAAACATTTAAAGAGAAGTTACAGGTTAGAATTTGACACAAAAGATGTTGAACACACGAGAACTCCAGGAATGAAAACACACCTTAGAGAACTGCTTCAAAGCATTCAAACATGGAGAGCCTTAGACAAATGGGAAGGCAGATGGGTGAAGAAACGAGATAAGAAAAAGGGATTCTGAAACTCTACCTGCAAATATGCCACATGCTGAGGACCCAGTAAAAATGTTACCAATGAGAGAAATTCCAGGAGGGAACTTTGTTCATGTCCCTTGGAGCAGAAGTGACATTTTGTCATTTACAAATGATTACCCCAGACTCAGGGAGGAGCCAGCAGAGTGGTACCAGCAGAATGACAGGTTTGTGAAACTTGCAAAATGCCTATGGGAAGACAAACACTTTGTAACAGATATTAGCCCCTGCAGACTTATGGGTGGAATGCAAGAGGAGTGTAGACTGGCCGACAAGTGAACCAGAGAGAGAGATCCAGCAACAGGTGCACCATCTCCTGAAGTAATTAATTACTATAAGGTGATTGAATTTTTTTTAAACAAGGATTTTCCCCAAAAAATATTGACTGGCAGCACACAGATAGGACAGCACAAGAGGCAAAAGAATCGATTCATACATAATATGAGAGATTGTTGCAGGCGTTTAAGCATTACAGTGGTACAGACACAATTGAGCCGAAAGACATGATTCATTTTGCGATCAGATTTGTTAAAGGAGTGAGACCTGAAATAAGTCAAATGATTAAGAGCTATTTAATTTGCTGGCAAGCAAAGCCGAGGAGGTGTTACAGTATGCAAAGTACTGTAGTGATGAGACTGAGCTGAAGCAGAGAAAGCTGAAAGAGAAGGCAATGGTGATGCAGATTAAAGCGGCACAAACATGACTGCAGGGTTGCTTTCCACAAAAGCAACAAAAGGAAAACACACAGTTTCAGAATCTAGACAGAGGTAGAGATCGCGGAGGAATGTGAAGTGTACATTGTGGTCCCGAGTTGAATACGGTAGTAGTACAAGGCAAAGTACAAGGAATGAAAAGGATGTTGCCATGCCATGCTTGCGGAGGATTCGGGCATTGGAAACTGGAGTGTCTGATGGTAAGTCAGGGAGGTGTTGTTCAGCAAATGAGTAATATCAATTATTTCTAAAATATGAGAGGGCCAAGAATGAAGGGTCCAAATCCAAACTGTCAGAAGAATGTGAATCAGATGCAAGGTTTTCAGCCCATACAGCAGGTGCAGTTGCCACAATTACAGATATCCCAAACACAACAGATGCAACCTAGACAACAAATTCAAATACCTCAAGCCCAAATTGAACAGCAGCAAGTGATGCTGTCTCAGCCGGTTACAGGTCAAAGATTTTACTAGAGTAATAACACTGTACACCAATTTCCCCTACACAGTGAGAATGGAATAAACGATGATTGGGTGAGTGAAAGTTCGGATGATGAATAATGTGTGTTGGCCGCATCACTAGAAGTAGATCAGAAAGATCCCTATGTTAAAGGAAAAGTGATGGGTCACAAAGTCTCATTCTAGGTGGATACTGGAGCTACACGCTCTACAATGAGAACCACAGAAGTTCCAAACTTGCCTCTTTCAGGGAAAACAGTTCAGACTGTAGGAGTTGCAAACCAATATTTGACAAACCCAATTGAAGAACCAGTCAAAATTGGCAATTTTAGGGGATTACACAAATTTGTAGTTTGCAACTTGAGTCCTGTATCCTTACTAGGAAGGGACTTGTGTAAAACAAGATGCTCAATTACTTGCTCAAATGATGGAATTGAAATTCAGACAAACGGTGATGATGAAAATGACCCAACCCCAGAAACAGACTGTGACAGTGAATGAGGAGTACCTTTTGATTAGCTTCTTTCCGGTTTTCACAGCAAGAGATCTTCCTTCCGATTTACAGGAAACTGTCAAGACGAGTGTGGTATTTGTCAGGAAAGGATATCGGGCTGATAAAAGGAATTGAGCCAGTTAAAGTTGCAGTTAAGTCAAAATCAGTTTTTCCTCAAATTCCTCAGTACCACATGACAAAAGTGGATACTGAAGGTTTAGCACAAATAATTGCAGAATTTGTAGACTAAGGCGTTTTGAAAGAGCTGCTGAGCAGTCAATGTAATTCGCCAATAATGGGATTGTGCAAACCATGTGGGAAGTTTCTAATTGTTCAAGATTTGAGAAAGCTAAATGACATTGTGGTTAAATGACGCCCTGTGGTACCAAATCCTGCAGTAATTATGTTTCAAATCCCATGGGATGTCGTATGGTTCACCGTAGTGGACCTGTCACAAGCATTCTTCTCTGTTCCTCTTCTTGGGAATAGACATTTCTCTTCTGTTTCAAATTCTTAAATCCAGTCTACTGTTGGTGTAGAATCCCACAGGGGTTCTCAGAGTCACCATCCATTTTCAATCAGATCTTGAAAACGAATCTAGGGTCATTGAAAACGCCCTACCAGTCGACATTGGTGTAGTACATTGCTGGTTTGATGATTGCATCCATAACAAAGTGAGAATGCAAGTACAATACTATTGCCTTGCTAAGTCACTTTGGGGAAAGATGGACAGTGTCTCCAGTCAAATTAAAGTACTGTCAGAAAGAGGTGAAATATTTTGGTCACCTAATTGAAAAGGGAATTTGGAAAATATCCAGAGAGAGAGAGTTGCAGCAATATTGCAGATGAATCCTCCAACCACTCAGATGTTAGGATGTTCTTGGGAATGGTGAGCTACTGACGTCAATGGATCCCAAATATTCAGTCATTTCAAAGTCCTTGTAAAAGCTGACTGACAAGGAGGTTACTGATCCTCTAGTGTTGGACCAAGCCTGTATGAAAGCCTTTACGGAGTTTAGAGAGTCTGTGTCAAGCCCCAGCTTTGGGTATGCTCAATTACACAAAACCTTTAATGTTATTCTGTCATGAGCGTGATGCATGTTCTTAGTCTGTCTTGACACAAATACATGGAGGTGTAAATCGCCCAGTAGCATATTTTTCAGCTACTTTGGACCCAGTTGCAGCAGCATTAACAGGCTGTCTAAGGTCTGTTGCAGCAGTTGAACAGAGCCTCACTCAGAGTAAGAGCATTCATTGTGATGGGACACCCCCTCACTGTACTGGTCCCTCACTCAATTGAGGTTTTACTCACTAGATCAAAGACCCAGCACTTAACAAGTGCGAGATCGACTAAGTATAAGACAGTAATGCTGGGATCCCCAAATGTATCAATCAAAAGATGTACAGTGCTTAACCTGGCTACTTTACTTCCAAACGAGAATGCTGAAATCAATAAAATGGATGACATTGAACATGACTGTCTAGAGGTAACTGAATTATACACAAAACCAAGACCTGATATTAGAGATACTTGTTTGGAAGAGAATGACCAAATTGTTTTTGTTGATGGTTCCTGCTTGAGAGAACACAGGTGCATTAAGAGCAAGATATGCCATATGCATTATCTCTGGTATACTGGAAGCGTCCTGGCTTCACGGAGTCGATTCTGCAAAAGTGGCAGAGCTGGTAGCTCTTAGTAGAGCGTGCCATGTTTCCGCACAGCTCAAGGTCACCATTTATACAGACAGTCAGTATGGATTCAGAATAGTCCAGGACTTTGGCCAACTGGGGTCACAGAGGTTTCCTTACCTCTTCTGGTTCACCAGTGAGAAATGGTGAAAGAATTCATGAGTTGTTACAAGCTATTCAGTTGCCCGAAAAGATGGTCGTGGTGAAATGCAGTGCACACCTGAAATCGCAAGATTTTGAGTCAATGTGAAGTGGATATGCGGATCAAGTCGCAAGGTTTTGCACATTGAACTGTATATCATTCAAAGAAAAGTAGGAACAGTTACCCTAGGATAATGAAATGAACCCTAGTTATGCTTTGCATGTTGTAGATTTCATGGAGGAATTGAAAGCATTTCAAGACAATGTACTGAAGGATGAAACACGAGGATGGCTCAAAATGAAATGTGTTCGGGGGAAGGATAACGTATGGGTATCAGAAGAAGGAAGGGTAGTCTTGCCGAATAGTTTGCAAACTCAAATGGCTAGATACTATCATGGTCAAGCACATTTTGGGAGGGATGCTATGATCCATACTTTTAAGCAATTTTGGTTCAACCCAAAGTTTAGACAACTTGCTGAAGCAATTTGCCATAGATGTACTGTTTGTCAGGAAATGAACGTAGGAAAAGAACAGTGGTCAACATGGGCCACACTGGATGAACTGGAGGTCCGTTTAGCAGAATTCAGATGGATTTCATTGAGATGCCTGTGTGCGGAGGATTGAGATACGTGTTGGTGATTGTAGGAATCTTTAGTCATTGGATTGAGGCTTACCCTACATGAAGAAATTAATGCCTCACAGTAGCAAAGTTACTGCTTAGGGAACTGATATCACGTTTTGGGTTTCCGGTCTCTTTAGTATCAGATGGAGGAAGTCAATTCAACAATTAAGTAATCAAATTGCTATGTTCAACCTTAAATATGGAGTAGAAACTGCACTGTAGTTACCGCCCTGAAGCATCAGGACATGTTGAGCAAATAATTGGTACCCTGAAATCAAGAATAGCAAATGTGTGCGTCCACGAATCTGAAATGGCCTGACGCACTACCGTTAGTTCTGATGCCAATGAGAAGTAATCCCGACATGAGAACAGGACTGTCGCCGCACGAGATCCTCATGGGAAGAGCAATTCGGTTGCCCGCGGTCCCTGCAAACGCTCTTGTGAACATTACAGATGATATGGTGTTGGACTACTGCAAAGGTCTGGCTTATGTGGTTTGTGCTCTCTCTCATTAGGTGGAAGCTACCACACTGCAACCGTCTCAAGACCAAGGACACAACCTGAAAGCAGGAGATTGGGTTGCGATCAGAAAGCACATGAGGAAGTCGTGCTTAGAGCTTCACTGGAAAGGTCAGTACCATATAGTGTTGATCACAACAACAGCTGTAAAGTGCATTGGACTTCCAAACTGGATCCACGCCAGCCACACTCTGAAAGTAGCAAATCCTTCCAATGAGGAAACAGTTGTTGAGAGTACCACCAACGTCCAGGCACATTCCAGGCTTGGAGAGAGGAGAAAGCAAACTAGAGACTGTACCTGAGCTGACCACATCCAATGTAAACACTCCTGTGAGACACAAAGTGGAAGAAATACAGGAGAGTGACAATTAACCAACCTCAACTGAGTTAGTAGGAGAGTCTGGTCAGAGGTGGGCTCTCCCAGAAGCAGACAGTCTTGAAAGACAAATAGAACAAACAACAGACCCCAGCAGGGAAGGAGTTGAGGCGGATCAAAGCCAAATCAATTTGACTCCTCTAGAACCAGTTGCGGGTACGTCAAAAGAAGATATTGCAAATCAAAGAGAATCTAAGTCCAGCACTGAAAAGAACATGAACGAAAGGGCCATTGAAAGGAGATAGGTGGCCAGAATCACAATCAAAGGTGAAGAAAGCAATCAGAGTTCCAACAATCGAGGAATAAGTTAGTACCACAAGAAAGGAGGATTTGAGTGATGAAAAACTAAGTGGAGATCGAAAGCTGAAAAGAAAGAGTTGCAAGTCAAAGGTATGCAGGTCCTGAATGGGCATAGGTATCTACCAGTGAGTGGCAAAAATAATTGTCTTTTTCATCGAGATATTCCAGGTCAATATTTTGGCACGTGAAGAGAACTGATCTGTTGTAAACCTGTAAACTGAAAAAATGCAAGAAAGACTATTGAAAGTAACCAGAAAAGACTCTTAGATAACCTGATTTTGACAAGCTGCTAAACCTAATTTTGACAAATTACCGATCTTGACAAAAAGGATCCTGGAAGAAAGACTGAAAGCTGTAAATAATTGCTGAAGAAGATTGAAGATTTTTTTTTAGATCTTTGCTGCGTAACTATAAATTGCCATTGCTTCTACTTTCTGATCCTTTACAGACCATGAGTAACCCTAACCAGCAGGGTAGGAAGAATAGATGCTGTAAATACATGGGTATTGGTTTGGCGATTGTTTGTGTGATATTGTGTTTGGTGTTGATTTTAAGTCTGATTGTTCTTGATAAGAATAAGGCCAACCATACTTCAGCTGTAGAGACAATTACTGCACTTACAGAAGTAGATAAGTTTCGGTTAGGTGAGAAATATCTGCACGTAGATAACACACAGAGAGAACTTTCTTCTAATGTTTTCTATCGCTTATTGCATGAGTACGTTGACACAATGGATGCAAGAGTGTGTTGTTTGTACCCATATTCCTGCATTAGTCGAGGAAGGAGTGACATATCATAGTTTGCCCCTCACTTACAGCATAAGTTGTAGTCTGTTAATAACAAGGTTATATAACCAGGAGTATATCCAATACTTCTATTCCAATTATGACGTTGTGTTTTCATTTGTCCCTATAATTAAGTACCTGAGTAGAGTAGCTACATAAAATAACAGAAATAGTGAGAGGATTCTTTGAGCCTAAGTTAACTTTTGGAACAGCTTATGCACATAGAAATAACCTCAACTGCTTGCTGTCATCAGTAGAAAAAAAGCTTCTTAGATCTCACAGAAGATAGGGCATTAAAAGCAAAACTAGACAAAGGGCTAGTGATAAAGACACCAGGACATGATCATGCATTTAGTGACGTAACACAAGGAAAATTAGCTTTAGATGCACAACACGCAGGAAAACTTTGTGTATTTAGGCCTAGATGTAGAGTAGATTCGGTGTTTGAGGGAACGAGTGAATGTAGACATGTGTTTCTGTTTCGGAATAAATGGACATTCATGTTGGATGGACAGGATCAGCAGTCCCAGGAGTTTATTACATCTGTGGACAAAATGCATATTACCGTATCCCTAGAAGATGGTATGGCACATGTTACCTGGGGATAGTTTTCCCAAAAATTTACCAACATAAAGACTTGAACAAATTACCTAAAATGACTGAATTAATTACATCATGAAAGACAAAATCGAGAATCAGTTTCTAGCATTGTTTGAGACATATTTGGAGCAATAAGTCCCCCAGTGGGAGTTGTTTTGAATTCTATAAAAATGTAAAAGTTGTCGACTATTGTGGAAAACATGCTGACAGTATTCAGGAGCCATTATCCTAATGGATACAGAGATGGCTGCGATTAGAGCTATGACTCTTCAGAACCGCTGTGCGTTAGACATCATTTTAGCAAAGGAGGGGGGAGTTTGTAAATTGCTGAGTCCGCAACACTGTTGCTCATGTATACCAGATAATGGTAGAGAAATTAGAGGTCTTATTAACAATCTAACCAAAGATAAAGCCGACTTAAAAGAACTAACTGAACCAAGTTTATGGGAAAATGTTGGCAAGAGAATTGCTTCTGGGGGAATTGGCTTGGCAACCTGTGGAAAGTGATATTAATGAAGATAATACAAGTGATTCTGATTATTGTGATTTGTTTAGTTGGAATATGGGGAATAAGTAAATATTATAATGTGATTAAGGAAAAAAAGAGTGAAAGGATCAGAGAAAGGAAGAAATTGAAATGGAAAAATTATTTAGGAAAAATTCAAAAGGAAAGAATAAATAAAAATGTAAAGGAGACCAAATTTTGAAAAGAAAAATATTTTTTTATATTCTATCTTGGGAAAAATGTAAATGTGATATATTTAGTCATCAGAGGAGGGACTGAGTGCTAAATTTAACTAATAAATATTTTATGTATTCTGTATTTTGAATTTGCATAGAAAATAATTTAACACAGAAAATAATGTGTAAGTCTAATGTGCCCACTTGAATGGCCGCCACCTACTATGTAATGTTTTATTAAAAAGCTTATTAATGTTTATTCATAGCTTATATTAATATGAAAAATGCAGTAATAGGTTATACCTACAATTAAATGTTATGTATTTGCTTAAATTAACTAGGCCTCAAATTTATCGAGTTCTATGCCTTAGTATTGCACAGCTGTTTATATAAAAAATGCAACATCAGAATAAAATATGATCTCATGCCTGCTGAAAACTAAAGATGTATAATTCTAACTGAAGGCTGACCAAATCATAGTAGTAGCAAAATGTTTTTCCATGTCTCACGAGAACTGTTCGTTAGAAAATCGTATAGTAGATGTAGATACAAAGTAAAGTCTAGTTGTGTGAAGGCAATGTTCCCAGGAACTAACAATGGATGTACTGATGGAAGAATGTAAATGTTGCTTCTTGACGAGTCGAGCGAGGTGCATAAAGCCAATCATCAACGTGTGAAAGACTGTCTAGTTATATCTTAGATTTTAAGTAATAATTCCATTGGATTAATGCCTATCGTATGATTCCCTGACCAACGTCAACTTGGGGCAACTTTAACTTAACCACACTGCATTAAGAGTTATTATCTCACTCAGCAGAGATCCACTGCTCAGTTTCTTCTTGTGCTCCATGTGTAAATGCTGGTGCTTACTCTTGCGCTCGATGCTTAGGGCTCGTAGCACCTTTGCTGCCTTTTCTAGATATTTCTTTCAAATGGATCAAAGAGCTAAGAGTCCCTGATTCTGAACCATTACCCCTCTCATGCACTGTTGCTGATCTAACTGATGTCCACCTGACGAAGATTATCACTGTTTGCTGATCCATAAGGACTGGTATACCAATCTGTAAGTGTCTATTATTGATTTGTCTTTTATTTCTAGGTACCAACTGCTGCTTTTGATAGAGCCATAGCTAGATATTTTTCAAATTTATGTTGACTAGATTTTTTTGCATGAAGCCAAAACATGCTGATGCTAATCTGACAGAGTTTCCCCCCCATTCAACTAAATTGCTATTTGATGCTACTCAATGGCTGAATTCAGATGTATGTTATTACCATTGCACAATTACTCTTATTGTTGATTTGTACAATAGCTTTAAAAGGATGTGTTTTCAACACACTAGTTAAATTGAGATGCTTTAGAAGATTTTGTCAACCAGTGTTGTTTTTGTACTTATGTGGTTCTGAGACTAAATTACGTGATACAGGCATTGTTAATCTAGGGAAATAAATTTCCTAACTGATACTGGTGTGGTTATTCATGGCCTAATGGGTGGGCGAGAATTACTGACTCCAAAAGAATTCCTATTGTTTTGTTTGATGATATTTATGACACGTATAGATTAAGGGTGTGAACATCTTAAACGAGTCAAAAGGTCCATCGACCCTTGAACGCGTCCCCTTATCAATTAACATAAAGAAACCAATGAGGTCAGACTCGCCAGGACCCGCAATCTTCTCTCTGCATGCCCCAAATATGAGTAGTGATTTCCTCGGTCTGTACACCATGGGAGCAAGCAACCCAGTACTACTTGTTGGTTTACGGTTATCATATGGTAGATTTCTCTCCTACCGGTAGGCAATAGCCCCTCAACCCTCACCAGAAAGAGTCACACTGTGTGTTTGACAGGCAGATGTGTCACCATGCCGATAAATTAACCCGAAGGCAAGCAATGTGGGTTTCTGTGCACACACTTGCTGATAGTTGCTGTATAGATTCTGATTTCAAATAGGATAGCCAACAACACTCTCTACCTAACAATAACAGATACCATTATTTCAGACACAGCTACAAATGGTTGTCCTTAGCCCTTTATACCAACAAAGCCATATGCTGACAAAGCACCGCCAAACAGTAGAACCCCAGCAAATAAAACTACCGTAACTATACCAAAGTCACAAGCGCAGAGCTATGCATCATATTAAATTACCTGGATTGAGATATATAAATGGTAAGCTCTTTACTCCAGGCAAGAAATTGACAAAAAACATTTGAGGAAAAGATGAAAGGAGATGGTCTTTGGCACATTTATCCACACACATTAAAGACAACAACTTTCTGCAAAGACTGAGCTTGTTTTACTACTATACTAACCTACCCAAAGTATTTCTAAAGTAAACATTGAATAAACTTAACTTCACACAACCACATAAGACTTTTGAAAGTTGGCACTCCAATATCCACATGCAGGGCTCCTCAGATAGAGACCATAAAATACTATCAAATAATAATGGTCTTGTGGGATAAACAAATGTTTACATAATAAATAGAATTCTTAAACTATTTCCAGCAACAGCCAGGGCTCAACTGGGAGAGCATCCTTGTCCAAAGTGCAGGTGCTAACATTTAGTTAGTATCATGGCATAATGTTTACTTGCTTGCAACCCTACCAAAGTTCATTGCCATTTTAAAACAGTCATTTCTTGGAAAATTACATCAAGTGTCTTTAAATAGATAACTAAATAGAAAATGTAAAACTAGGGGCTTCGCCATGGCTGGATGTGTCCTTGCAGAGCTCTGGCAGAAATCTCCAAGTAAAGCTTTTCATTTCAGAGAGATGCAGTGTCACAGACATTATGTGAGGGATTATATGTGTGTGGACAATAATTAGCCAGTATTATGCAATGTATGACCCATTCATTCATGTGATGACAATTTAAACTGACAGAGTAACCTACTACAAAACACACAAGATGGTTGCTGCACAGCCTGTATACTTGCCACTAGGACCGGCAAGGCAGATCTCACCGGATAATCAGCACTGAAATACACTGCTGATCATACTTGCTCTCCTGCAGTTCAGAAGCGTTGAGTCAGATCACTGTGCTGCTCCCACATAACTTCTTAAACCAAATGTGAAGTGAGTGGGTGGAGATGAGACCCTTAGAAGCCACTGAATGAGGAACCAAGAGGAGAGTGTATCATTGTGGGAGTGATTGAGGAGAACGGCATGAGGCAGGTGAACTTTTCTTTTACCCGAGTGCTACCCAATTTAGAGTAGCAGTGATAGCTCTAGACTGGCTATTCCACTTTCACTACAGCTGACAAAACGACTGTCTGGTTGCCTGGGGGACAATCCACCTTCACCTTGTTCATAGTTTCCTTTCTCCCCCAGCCCCTCCACCATCAAGTAGTTCATGTGTTTACTCCTGCACAATAAGATGTGAAAAGATTGATCCTATTAAAGCAAATGTTTAATCTGTCTCCATTCATAGAATCTACATGGTGAGTGTAAGGATTGATAAATAATAATCAGATCCAGTGACAAGAATGTTCAATTGTTCAGAGGAAGCAGTCTACTCCCGATCCATGAATTAACACAGATATGGCATGTACATTATGTCACAATTTTGCTAAAATACCTTCAGACTATAATCAACAAAATCTGAAGCCACAGTTGACCAACTGCAGTTCTTGAAGACCAAGCAGGCTCAAGATCAGGAAGAATTATTATGCTGGAACATCCAAGTAGATAAAGTTAGAGGACTGCGAAAACCAGTGTTACACTTTTTTAAATGTACAATTAATGAATAATAGATTGTGTGTATTAATAACTTTCCTTAATATAATCTTAGCCAAAGAATTGATGATATTGCACGTGAAACAAATTAATAGGAAAGCTCTGAAGTGTGATTAATGATAGTTATGCCTCATCTTCGTAAAGACACCGTTCTATTAAAAAGGATGAAGTTTCTAGTGCTTTGTTCATTCTGCTCATTCTCACCCCCTTCTCCCAATTAGTTCCCCTGCTTATCATCCCCCCCCACCACAGCTTCCGTGGAGCACAGTACAATGTGACATAATTTAATATTTCTTTTAGTGAGCATATATTGTGAATGAGACTTTCCATCGTGTTCCAGAGGTAACGTTTTGAACGATACTTCAACTGGAAGTTATGTTGCCGGCTTGCTAGCAAGTTAAAGTATTGGTCTTTGTTCTAGAATGCTTCATTTTGTGTTTTGCATTTCCAGGTTACTGTTGCTGTGTATGGTAATGGTACATTTTTGATTATTCTTAGAAATGGGCTTGTGTTATGTACTTTAATATGACAACCTATTTTCTGATTTGTCACAAATATACTGTTTATAGTCCTGCTATTCTGAAACTGCAGTTTCTGCTCATTGCTTATGCATAAAATATGCATAAAAACACCTGGTTTATGTGGTTGGTAGTGAGGAAAAAAAAAATCCTCATGAAACTCTGTCCCATTGAAGTGGGAACTTGTTTTACCTTTAGGAAATGCTATTGGTATTCCTTACGGACCGGACATTAAGAGACCTTTCAACTAATTTCATTTTTTTTTACTCAGTCTTCATGGCATGTACTGGTTTATTCTGTATAGCCCACTGTACTTTTTTTGTTACAAAAGTAACTTTTATTTGATCAAGAACCCAGTTCTTGAGGGAAACATTGCTGAATTAAAGGGTATATGTAACTTATATAGACTCTTGGGGAACCTGCAAATAGCCAGAGACCAACTCAAGTGATCACCCGGAAAGCCGAAAAGGTACAGACATTTCCAAAGACTCCTAACTAAACACTAGGTCTACAGCTGCCACTGCCTCAATATGTGCAACATAAAGTAGATACATTCTTATGAGATTGTACATGACTCCTCTATGCTTGAAATCAATGTTTATGTCCTAAAAGAGATACTGGAGGGGATGTGGTGAACGAGGCTACTGAGACTGTTTTCTGGAAGGTGATTCTATCTCGTATAGGAGATTTAACAAGGTTAGCTTACAATGGTGGCCTAAATTGTAATATCTGTTGACACTGGAGACGATTCTGACTCCCCCTCACTGCAATAATAGGTAAGCACTCGATCCTTATGTTACCTGCCACAAGGCATGCCTGAAAATTGCGAACTTCTTTTATTTCAATGTGGTAGTTTAAATTACTGTTAATAAATTCTCTGGAAAAGTTAACTGCAATATTGTGAGATTGATGTTCCCCATGTCCCCTTCTGAATCCTCTACAAATCAAGACTCCATTATTTGTGCACCAAAAATAATAGGAGTTGATTTTCCCTATGTGGTTCCTTCTGGAAAGCCTTCTGTCTGTCATTTGAATTTATATGTCACCTTCCTGTTGACTGTAGATATGGTTGCTGTGTACTCAGATCAAACTTTTTGTGTAAAACAACGATGAAGTGTGCTACGCGTGTACCTCCAAAAAAAAAATATATATAAAAAAAACATAAGACAAAGGCAAATTTAGAACTACAACAAGGTCCTACAATGCCAGAATGGAAGAATTAGGTGGAATCCAAGTTGCTCAACTTTTGGAGAGCTGAATAACCATCATCATTTTGAAGCAAGACTGATAGGAGTTTCTAAAAAGCAAAGATTGTATCAAATAGCGTTTTGCCATTTAAAATGAATGCATCTAAGGGGGGGGAGGGTATAGAATGTATTGCTCCAAGTATGGGACAAGACAACTTGTTATTTGCCTTTTAGTTTTTTCCACTACAAAATGTTTAAGAACATTGACAGGCTGCTTCTGTAGAGGTACCCCGAGCAGAATGGGCCATTTGTAAAAATCAGGAAGATTACGTTCTTCAGGTTTAACAGCCTGGATAGAGATTAAAAACATGTTTCTCCACAAATAAAACAGATATTCCCGCTTCAATACTAGTGTGAGAAGGGGGCAAATACTGAGATTTCAGAGTTCAACGTAGTGCACCATCTTCCAAGCAGATGTGATTCGTATCACAGAGGAAGTGCAAAATAATTCAGGCCACGCACAGTTTACAGACTGTAACAGAAGAGGAAGTCTCAGAAGAGCTTTGGGGTGAATTGGTCTAAAGTGATAAGGGTAGGCACAGATATAAATTGGGCAAAGTAGAAGCTGAGCGATCCGGTGAAACCGAGCATGTATGTAACTGAAAGCAGCAGACCATATTATGAATATGGGGCAGTTCTAATATTATAGTGTGCCTAAAACCAGAATCCCCAAAAATATCGCTAGAAATTCCAATCAAGGATCCTCTTTGGTACTACAATACAATGCCTAATTACCCAGCTTTTTCAACATCAGATCAGGGACGATGATAAATGGCTGGCTGTTTAACCTTTCACATCATTTCATATTAGGATTTAATCAAAACGCTGTAATAGGTACAAAAACAGAAGTGAAGCACCAGCAATTTCAAAACAAGACAGATGATTCTGACCATAAAATAACTGCAGTCAAATATCAAACGGCATGAAGAACTGGATAATTCGTCCTATTTTGGGGGTGGACAAAGTGAATGAACTGGTGAAGGGGGGGATATTTACATACCGCTGCTGCTGTATAGTTTCCAGTTGCCAGAGTACCCTCAGAGCTCATTTCAGCAATCAAAAGGCACCCTCTGTGAAGAGGAATGCCGATTTCTTTTAACCCTTTAACAATCCCGGGTCCAGGAACCACATGTGCATTCACTATATCAGACCAGGATGCAATTTTATATACACCACCTGAAAGAGAAAGTAAGAAAAGGATACACCAACTGAATAAGACATTTTTTTGAAGCAGACAGGTATATATTCAGATTCATATGTAGTGAGTTAAAAAGGGCTAGGTATATCAAAGGCAACCAGCACTTAGGAAGCAAACACACCAACTGCGTAATCATCACAGAACCTGGTAGTAGGAGTCTTGTCATAAATGTTGCTAATACAGTGCAAAACTATACAACATATTCTTGTGTGCAAAGGGCGTGCAATGGGCAGCTACTGCATTTGTGAATAGGGCCTCGACTGGACAGTCAAGCCTGTTTACTAAACCATTTCTTATGTTTGTAGAGGTAACATGCTGGGTGAAATGCAAAAGCTGAAAGAAATTTGTTGTCACTGCAGAAGAGCAGTATTTGGCAAATAGGGCTTCCTTGCCCTAGCCTCTTCCACCCTAATACACAAAACTTGATTTGAATAAAGTGAGACATTGGCCAAACCGTAGGCTTTATGGCCTGGTGATAAACCACACAGTCAACTTCCATTACTCTTACCACAAGTGGGGACATGGGAATAAAATATATATATATATACTACTGCTCTGATTTCACATCAGTGAACACATCACCATACAATCTACAGTTAGGAAATGCACCCCCCCCCCCCCCCAAAAAAGAAGAAAGCTTGCTTAAAGCAACTCCTTGTTTTAGCGGTTATCGACCTAGGATAATAATAAGTCTGGCACATCATGAACAAAAAAATGACTTACGCAATACTAACCGGTCACAAGGGCATTTTCTAGTAGGTTAGACACCAGGATTCTCCAAAGAGTAGCTTGTGAGCTACTGGTAGCTCGTGTTTGCAGCCTAGTCAACGTAATTAGAAGATTTGGCTTGGCTGAATTAATATAATGTATACCAACATTGAAAAGTGTGTATTTGAAATGAAAAGTGTGGATTTTCAGAATTCATAAACTGATGTTTGAAGGAAAACGGTTACGTTTTCCAAATATATTTGAAGCTGATATCTGAGTCATAAAAATCAAACCATGTTGGGGAGACTATTACTAATAACTTTGTACTATGGCCATCGCAGCTATGACTTATGCACTACACACTGACAAAGCACTTTTTTTTTGTTTTTGTTTTTAACATCATTGCTGGCAACCGTGACTGATGCACGGAGGCGATCACTGCTAATAATTTTGAAGTTAGTGGCCACTAATACATCTTGTCTGATGTGGTCACTACTATCTCTCTCGTAATTTTAGTGGCTCAGGAGGATTTCCATTGAACATGCTTAGCTCTTAATACATAAAAGGTTGGAGACTGTTGGCCCACACCATGAAACTTTCATTGCAAAAATTAACCAATCGTAACAAAAGGAAAGAATAGGACATCTATCTGAAAATGTACCAGGAATGTTGGGACAAATTCTAAAGACACTCCATTTGAAACAGCATGATATAGAATGTAACAACTTGTTTCAACCAATAAGCCACGTGCATATATATTTAAACCTGCTGGAGGAGGTAGGAGCACCAGGAATTCCTTGTTTCTGCATAGCCTGGGGGAATGTTTGCGGCTCTGGAGTAAAAGCCGTATTAAACGATGAGAAAAGTGAAAAACGATTACCCTTACTAGGTAACTTTGCAAGGAGTGGACAAATATGAAGACTGACAACAACGACTATCTGAAAGTCACTTTGTTTACAAAATATGTCCTTATAACAACTCACCGTTCTGATATTCCGGACCAAAACAACTGCAAGAAATATTTATAGGGTTCCGCCTACCAAGGACAAGAAAGCCCCTCTAAGCACCCTAGCCCCTCAAAAGGTTGCACAGGGGAATTTTAGACTACCTCATATGGAGGATCGCCGAAACGAAATTACGGTGCAGTTTAAGTGCCTTTTGTGAAAATCATGGTTTGCTAGTCATTGGAAAATATTCAATTTTTTCCACATTAAGTAAAACTTTGAAAACGCTCAGAGGGCAACCCTGGAGAAGTAAACGATCCGTCAGAAAAATACAAAGCTAGTGAGGTGAAAACACACTGAGTCGCCACTTTGTGGCTATTTACAAAAGTTCAATACCTTTCTCACAATTGTCTGCTCTAAGAGGGCATTTTAAGAAATATTTATGGGGGTGCAGAATATTAGTAATAGTGCACAGCACACCGTCAATTTCCCCCATAAGTGCCTGAAAAAAGTGATTTCATGTGAATATAAAATCTGTTAGAAACCATGTTTTCCAGTTTTTATTTTGCTTTGCTGCAAATCTGTGAGGAGTATATACAATTAAAAGCAGCCACAAGACTCCTTAGCCTAAGTAGATATTACATCTGACATCCGTGCAAAGCTCCTTTTCCATCATATTGAGATAAAAAGTACTTTAGACAGATCATTTAGTTTAGTAAGAGCCACATATCCAACAATCTTTTGCCTTCCATTTCAAAACATACACACAGATAAAGGAAACTGCCACCAAAACAGTATTTTTGTAGTCAGCTACAGTGAGAGACAAAGTAAGGCCAATTACCTGTATAAGAACCAGAATTAGGTCCACGGACCATGCTTCATTGGAGGGAAAGGTGATGAGAAAGAAAGTACCCGCCCTGCCCCATCCTTAACTGCATGCTATAGGTATTTGAAATATAGGAAATTACACACGGACACAACAAATTTTAAATAATGATCACACTGCGTCAAACCCACACACACACACACACCACACTTACCCTCATATTGATGTTTCACAGTGTGTCCTATGTCTGCAAATTTGCGGTCCTCAAACAACAGAAACTGATGTTGATCTGCAAGAGTTCTTAATTCCATCACAGCCTCATGCGTAAAATCGCTGAGAATATCAACGTGAGTCTTTAATATACAGATGCTAGGTCCTAATGTGGAAGCTAACTGCAGAAGCTCTTTACAGTTGGTAACATCTGCTGACAGGCACAAGTTGCTCTGTTTCTTTTCCATCAACTGGAAGAGTTGCGCTGCCAGTGGGTGTACGTTGGGTAAAAGAGCTCGGTCACTGAATCTCAATTCTTTGCAAATCTTCACTGGGGCAACACCATTAGTCGTTTTAGGAATGACAACGTTATGATCCTCAAGAAACTTCTTGACTTTAGCCACCATGTCGGCATCAACCTTACCCTTTTGGTTGAGGATTTCCAGCACTTTTGTTAGCGTACACACAGGATGCAGATGGATGCCATGGGCTTGTAAGTTGGCCTTTCCACCTTGCTCTCGGTCAATAAGAACAATGGCATCGGTCACCTTCAGTCCCTCTTGCTGGAGAACTAGTGCAGTTTCCAATATGCTAGCGCCACTTGTGACAACATCTTCAATGATTAAGCAGGTTTCTCCCTCCTTGATCCTGCCTTCTACAAGACGCTTTGTACCTTTTAAAAAAGAAAAATTGTATAATCAAAAAGTGACATTACACAACAAATATGAGACCAAAAGTCCAATCAAATCTACTTTAGTGTTCAAAAACAGAAGTCCTCTGCTACTTCTAATTTAGCATTAGTCTTTCCCGCTACCAAAGAAAACTGGAGTTGAACTCTATTTTCCTCTGTGTTGTTCATCAATGGCAATATGTGCAATAGTTTAAAATTAAACAATCTTTCATAATGTCATTCTGGGAGTGAAGAGCTAAGCAGTACACCAAGATGGCCCCATTTGGCTAGAGCCCCAATAGGGTCTTCTATCGCCCGATCCCTTTTCATGGGTGCCCCCCAGTGACTGTGCAGTAGATGGAAGATCAGAGAAGGCTTGAAAAGTGAGACCAGCGCTGCAGCAACACAGTTTGGCAGCTGAGCAGGGATGAAGCTTCCAGAGGTCTTGCAGTGCAGAGAGGAGTGTCACCACAGCTTTGAGACGTGTACCTCAGCAGACAGAGGGCCGAGATGTGAATGGCCTTTTTAAGACACTGTACCCTAGTGCTCGAGGAAAAGACCGGTCTACCTCAGTGGTGGCAGTCTAACTGTTTGAGTGACTTCAGTGAAGAGGACAGTGTTGGGTGGCCTGTATGAGGACCAGGAATCCCATACAGCAGGGTGAACGGGTGTCAGGGGCCAAGGACACTCCTGCAAAGCCCATAGCAGATCAAGAAAGCATAAATAAATGTCAGTTGAGTGCTCTTTGTTTGGTACATACTTGGAGGAAAATTGAAAAACCTTTCAGTTTTGGCTGCTAAAAGCATTGCCACAAGGCAGTCCTCTTGACTAATAAACTAGAGGTAAGTTGTGCAAAACAAAATCTGCTGAGAAGCGAAATAAAAAAAGGCTTGGTGAAAGAATGGACAGATAGTCGCTCAGATCCAAAAGAACAAATGAGCACACTTCAAAGTGACGGAGATGCAGAATGTGCGAGGATCCTGGAATAGAGGAAAAGACTCAGTCTAGACGAGAAGAGCTGTAATTATAAAGAATTCCTCCATATATTATTAACACAAGCAGACGAAATGACCCTTAAAGCTGAAAGATTTTGACAAATGAATGAGATGGGAAAAATACAAATTTGATTGTTACAGGCCTTTTCTCCACTCTACTCTACTCTGTAATGATATATGAAATTGAAACTGGATAGAGCATCAAGCAGGTCCGCAGAGTGATGGTGAGAAGAAAAGGCAGACATCCTAGTAAATTTCTAGGCCTCAAAAACAAACAAGGTACTGGTACTAGCAGCTTCTCGTGGATGAGTTAGAGTCATGCATAATAACTGTTACTCCAGCAACTCTTGCGTGTTGCCACCAATTTCGAACCATTACGGACAAATTGGAGGGGTCAATTGAACAATTTAGTTACCAGCGAAGCAGAGTTGTGCCTCTAGCGCCTTAAACAGTCATTTTAATATCAAAGGATTACAGTATGCATTCTATTAGCAAGACAACGTAGACAAAAGCAAGATGTCTATATCAAGGAAATAAGGGGGAAAAAACTAGAAGTTTTAAGTTACAGGCGTTTTATCCTTTCTGTACAGCCCTCAATTCGTCTAAATCACTTTCTATGACAGCACAGCAGGAACATTTGGATGAAGACGAGACACTCCCTTAACACACCAGCCAAAATAGACAATTACCAATTCAGGAAAACAAAATTAAAGCATCAAATAAATTACTAAAAGTAAATAATGCTTCCAAGTCCAGATAAATTCCCAGGAGGGTTTTATAAAGTGTCTGCACAGTGCTTGACTGCACATCTGCATATACTATCAATGGGGTAACCCTGTATTTCTCCGGACCTGGGTGCTCCCTCTCTATGACAGCACAGCATGAAAATCGGGGCAAATTGTACCCTAAACTTTGTGGGGGAGATATGGACATTGAATGTCCCCCCTCCTTTTACTTGTTTCGCATACCACAGAGGAGAGAAATTTGGTGATTTTTTGGTCTACAAGAGGTGTTCCTCACATTGTCCCGACAAAGACCACACTTGATAAGGAACTTTGAAGGGAGTCAAAACGTCGAGGATTACTACTTTTATCTGAACTGTATTGTCATTTTTCTAAAATAATACAGCATTTGATTTAAATGCTTGCTGTGGTCAGGCCTACATTTATCAGAGTTTTGACATCTTTTGGGAACTGACTGAAGAAATATGAATTTTTTGATTTAATGCATTTTAATCAGACAGGACCATTGTTTCATATATCAGACTCCACATCCAGGTCGGGTAACAGCAACTACAGCGGATGCCATCATTTCCAAGATTTAGAGCAGGGAAAAGATCCTAAAATGTGCATGTCGTATAGGCAGGTGACCAGACTAAACCTGATTGTGAAAATATATAGAGAAATCATAGCAACACAACTGGAAAATTTTCTTTCAGATCTAATACACTCAGGGCAGTCAGGTTTGGTAAGACACCGCAGACTTGTGAAGATTTACAAAGGGTAATCCACCTCTGTGAAAAGGCAAAGCAAGCAGTCTTGGGGCCCGATTTAGGGTTTAGAGGATGGCTAACTCTGTCCATGACTGATATCCTGTTCACCTTATTTCAAGTGCATTATATGCAATTGCACTTGTAAAATGGGAGACAGGATATCTGTTACGCTTGTGATAGAGTACCCGGTCAGCCGAAATCTAAAACAGGCCCGTAGCCACTGTGGCTGCAGAGGCGGCCTTGAACCAGGTGGACTGGAAATTTGTGACTTACTGCAGAGATCTGGTTTTGGTCCTCTATTCAAGGTGATGGTTCGGGTGAGCTATTGATTTGCAAGATCTATAATACCAGTAGACAAGGATTTTCTCACCCTCTATGATTAAGTAACGGAACCAGGCAAGATGTACTTTATCCCAGCTTCTAAACTTCATAACAGTAGAACCACTATGTAGGACAATTAGGTCTGATGGAGATATTCCAGAGACTACCATTCAACAAGACAAGACTTAAATAAGATGATGCTCCTCACAGACACAATCTTGTTTATATTAACTAGGCCAAAAACCTCTCTTCCCCATCTGCAGACCATCTTGGCAGAATTTAAATCAGTCTTTGCTTCAAAATTGATGGCTAAATCTGAACTATTGAACCTTATGCTAACAAAGGAGAAAGTAGGACCTCTAAAAGTGAATACGAGCGGTCAAAGGGCTCATCTCTCCATTCAATAGCTGGTGACCACCATAACCCCTGATTTTGCAGATCTGTATATGGAAAACTATCTGTCCACCAAACCTACTTCAAAGGGAGGCTTTGGTAGATGGACAAACACTCCTATCTCACGGGTTTTTAGCATTAATGTGTTTAAACTAACAATACAGCCCAGAATGTTGTGTGGGAGCATGTTTTATTTCATGTGGACTCTTGTTTATTGCGATCATCGAATATCCCAAAACGTGAACAAAGCCTGAAAAACTATGTGCAGAAGTAGGATCATCTTATATAAACTCATGTACCCAAATGATTAGCAACACAAGGATTGCTCAAAAAACACCTCATGCAACACGGATTGATTCATTCACCCAGTAACAGACGTGTTAATGATGGTAAATAGATTAGGTGGAAGGCCTGCATTTGACTGAGCAGGAATTGTGATGAAATCGTCTTGTTGACATATTTGGGAAGAACCAGTCGTTGGCATGTGAAGATCACACCTATCGCCAACTTGTATCACGTGTAAAGCTTGAGCTGTTGCTCTACTTTGATTAGAGTGATGCTTAATGCTTGTGTACCGCTTGCTTCTTCTGATCAACATTATACTGTATTATTAGTCCATAAAAATGAAGAAATCAACCCTTTTTGAATCATAATTGAATATGCATTTTTAACACCTTTATGTGGTTTTTGTGTATAAAAGACCTGGTAACAGTTCCTCAAACTGTACATGTTGTAAGACTAGTGCCCCCGCGAGTCAAGTATGAACACTGCCTATTAGAATGGACATTTGTCTGTTTCTTTAATTTTGCGTCTACATTTGGGAAGAATGTTGCTGAATTTGTATTTGCTCTTTTTTAAATACCATGAGTGCTTTACGTTTTTTGTTTGTATTTTGGCCATTCCTTTTCCTCTCCAATTGCTCCCCAGGACAGGGCTTTGGAACTCTGGTGTGTGTGGGCAGGACACACCTGGGCTATTAAGGTTAGTTTTCTCTGCTTCTTTGTGTGTGAATGGGTATCTGATTGAAAGAGATATCACTATTGTCTGCAGATAGTCTCCGTGTGCTCTATACCAACAGCGGATTCCGGAGATTTCCCTATGAACTCAGCCGCAATTGCCTTTCTGGCAGAAAGACAGGGGAGTTTATGCAGTCACTTATTCCAACTTTCCTGTCCCCTTTATTCAGTGGCAAAGACCCTGGGAAACCGGCACCTACAGAACTCTTACCCTAAAGACACTTTCATCCTTTTGTCAAGTGTGCACCCTTTTTGGGGAAATCGTATCACAAGGCCTTGTCCTCAGAACGCTGGTTTGACGGAGCACCACCCTCACTTTCTACTCATAACATTGCACGCCGCTTTGAATGTGCATGATATGTGAATGTGGTCGTCTCATGTCATCCAAAGGTAGGAGCTCTGAGAGCTAGTCCCAGAGACACTATTGAAAAAGAAGGGCCATGGGTTGTCAAGATAATGCACGTTGAAGGATAGATGCCTACTGAATATTCTGTCTAATATGAGTGAAATGGTCTTTAATGT
The DNA here is from genome assembly GCF_031143425.1 of Pleurodeles waltl. NCBI lineage: Eukaryota > Metazoa > Chordata > Amphibia > Caudata > Salamandridae > Pleurodeles > Pleurodeles waltl. Next base: position 1,301,520,893 of record NC_090440.1, read on the forward strand.
TGCAGGGACAGCTATTGTATGTTCAACAGTGGAGGACACTGCGCCCCTCCTGGGTCTCAATGACCATACAGTACCAACTCTTCTAAAGAGACCATAGACTTTGCCCAAGAGTTTTGGGAGCGTGGCGCAAACCTGTTCAGGCAATGGCAGGAGTATTTAAAGGAAAATAAGAATATAGAATTTGACAAGTATAGCAAGAACTCATAAAATATGTGGCCTCAAACTAGAAGCCAAAAGGTTAAAACAGAAAGGGGGCAGCGGTGGCGCTGTAGGCAAAAGAACAGCACCCTAGTATCCACCATGGACCACTTGCATCAGCGGCAACCAGCCCGGCCATTAGCAAAACACCTGCCCCTGTCGATACTTCCCAGTGGCCTGCCGTGGGAGATCCCCACCACGGCATGACCAGTATGTCCAAACAGTCCCCCACACCTCTAATGCTCCTTATAACTTGTTACAACTTGTGGGAGTTTAGACCAGAAGAGTTTACAACAGTTGAATTAATTATTTCCAAACTTGGATAAGGACGTAAGAACAATGAAGGAGGAGCATGACTGGTCATTCGATGAAATGATTAGAGCTCTGAAGTTTAAATTAGTGCAACAATTTGCAGGAGTTGCAGCAGGCACAGGACACAGAGTAGCTCTTTGCCCAAAACAATGCACAGTGTTAAAAATACAGCTGGAAGATACCATTTCCACTGACTATCTTCGGTGTCTCTCTGCTGAGGGAGTTTCATGATCTAGCTCGATTGGCTTGTGGCCTACAGACAGTGGGTCAAGGTTTATGATAAAGAAAGTCTAAAGCATGTATCAAAATGCAGTGTGGAGCAATTGGCGACTGCCCCGGTGCACCTCATGCTTCTGCAGTCTTTCTACATGGTGATGATCCTCTTGAAAAACCGATGGCACAAAAATCCCCATGAAGTTGAACAGTGTGATAGAGACAATAAGTACAATATAAATGAATAGTGATATTAACAGAATTAAAAGATATGAACGATTTAATATTAAGTTATGTCAGGGGAGATTAACTTCCCCTTTTGAAGGCTCACCACAGACTGAGCACTGCTCCAAGTGCAAAGCCAAAGATTGTTGCAATGTCCCATGACAGGACACATAGAAATGTGCAGTGCACGGTAGATAGGATGGATAACCTAGTGGGTTTTGCGTATGTTCTTTGTAGTGGAGAATGCACAGCAAATGTATGAACAGAATGCGGATGCCTAATAAATATAAGGATTGGGTTGATTTAGGGTTTGTACATATAATTTTTTTTTTTTTTTTTTTTTTTTAAATATACCCTGGAAGCAGGGATGCATAAATACATATGCTGATTAAAATAAGTGGTCGGTGCAACAGTAGTTTTTCTTTCCATGTTTTTCCTAGGTTTCAGAACATGGAGTTGTCCTTCTGAATATGTCTGTCTATGTTATGTTCTATTTTGTTTTTATTGATTGTGGGAGTTTTGGAGAACATCTTACAATATCAAGCACAGTGACATGGATTGCCTTCATGTGTCAACAGATTACAACTGTTTACGGTCCATAAAGGCCTTCAGTACTGAAAATATATTTTTAAATCATCTTCTCTCTCTTATTGCCTATTCGCTATTTTCTTGTAACCTAGAATATAAAATGCCTTAATGTGCCAATGACACTGAATATACTTGCATGTGTAATCGGCATCAGCTGCCTCGCAGTGCATGCACTATTTTGTTTCCTCCTGCAGAGTTTCAAGGTATGGGGAAGGAGTAAATGTTATGATGCATGGCACTTGTGATACTAGAAACAGAGTAAATGCACTATACATTATTTGGAAAATAAATAGAAGAGCTGTTCCTACCTCAAGATGTGCAGATGTGGTACTACAGTAAGGCGATAATCCATCTACTTCTGATAGGAAGGTTGCCAAATGCGAATTCTACCTTCCCCTCCTGTTTTTAAACTTGCACTATGCAAGAGTATAGCCACACAACTACTGAACTCTGTGCAAAAGCCAAGACTGGTGCATGTCACTTGCCCCGCCTGTCTTTCTTTAGGGAACATCCGAATTTTACACCATCATGAGTGTGGAAGAAAAGGGAAGTGGCATCCAGCGCTAGGAATGCCTCCTGCACCGCTGCCCCTCTAGCCTTGATGCAACTATTCAGTGTGTAGAACAGTAAGTATCAGCAAGAAGAGGGAACAAGGTATTGAAAAAGAAGGGTCATGGGATGTCAGGATAATTCACGGGGCAGGAGAGGGGGCCAAAGAAAATAAAGGAGATACAATGCAGTGTTCCAACAATATTAGTTAGGTACATGTGTCACATTTGTTTTTTCTGACCTTTGGGTTACCATTTGTTTAGTGAAAATGTTTGTGTGAATATATAACAGTTACAGAGTGTTCTTGTTTATTTATTTCTTGGATGCGAATTTCCTTTTTAAGGTGGTACCAGTGCACATGATTAGCAAGGATATGTAATTGCAACTTTTGTCCTTTACTTATTAAATGCTTTGGTGATGTAATGAAAGATGACTTTGGGTAGATGGACAGTAACAAATAATTTTATGCACATAATCAGTGGATTTCCAATGTCATTCTGAATGAATGTCCTGTGTTACAAACACACCATAAAAGGAGGGTTTGGTGCATTGGCTACACACATACTATGAATAATTTCTGCCTTTTCACATTGATGGTTAAGCATTTTCTAAATGTTATCAATTCCTATTCGGTTTCAAGTCTAATTAGAGAAACTTTGCAGAGATCCTGGAGCTAACTATCAGATAATTTTAGGAAATCAAATTAAATCTTTTATTCAACTCAATATGTTCTTTGGACTACCAACTGCTAAGATCTGTACCTCAAAACAACCTTTTATTACACAGCACACTGTACGTCTGCATCTGGAGTCTGCATTTTGACATTTCTTTTAATTTCACTGTCAACATCATCAGATCCTTAGTCATTAGCCCATAGCACACAACTTGATCAACGGTGCATTTCAGACATGTGAAACCTACGGTTGCTAAAAAAAAAAAGCACAACCTGAGTGGTCCTCTTACACACTGGACCATTTACGTCAGTAGCGAAAACCATTAAAATATTATTCATTGATAAAATGGATAAACTGTCAATCTTAATCTCGGTTTTAGTTTCTAGGACACTATGGTAAAGATGATTGTGGAGTACACTTTTTTGTCCTTTGACTTTTAGGGGACAGTAGGCATACCCGAGGTTTGGAAAAGTGGTAATAACATAGCAGACATTTATATTTATGAACGATCCATTTTCTTACATCAAGAGACGGGTAGAATGCCTCCTCAATTCTACTCCTCAAGTTTCCTACAGTGAACTGTCTCTTCCATCATACTGGAGACGTTAGAAATGAGCACAGCCCATTCCTTCATAACCTATTGTGGCTGGTTGTGCTCAAAGTAGCCCGGCTTGGCCTCCTCCATCTTTGAGACAATCACCAAGTCGATGTACTCTGGATTAGGTTTCAAGGCAATGTCCTCTAGTCCGTGGAGGCAACCAGATAACTCCCTAAATAGGACCAGCAACATTTTTATCAACATCAGCAACATCCGAACTTAACTGCTTGAAAAAAATGTTCAGTTGTTATGACCTCACCACATGCTTTCTCATAGCTAACCTTTCATTCTTGGTGAGTTCTACATTCAATTTGAGTTTCATAAATCAATTTGTATTTGCGATTAAAGTGAACATTCCAGATACATCCGTTAGGGCAAACACGGCATTGGAGGAATATATCCATTGCCGAAAATGTGTGCTTTTCACTATCTGCAATTTTGCAAGCCTGTGTAATGTCAGTTTTGATTCTGTGGAACAGTCTCTCTTCAGAGTCTTTTCTATAGGTCTGGCACAGCCCAACACATTTTTCTGAGCTGGAGCAGTCATTTTTAGGCATGCCTAGACATAAAGTTATTAAACCTTCTTCAAGCCAGTCCTCTAAATTAATCATAGATGGGAAGAGTCACTATTCTGATGCCAAGAAGGTATTTTGACACATTCTCATCCAACTCACAATTGTAGAATTCCCACTTGTTGCACTAATTCAGAGCAGTCAAATCAGTCTCAAGATTCTAAAGGTTCAGGATTAGGCATACAATTTGATGCATACTTTTTTTTTTTTTTTTTTTTAAATATTCGACCCGTTTCAAATATATTTATTTCTCCTATATAGTGGTTCAGAGACCATTTCTGGTGCTTTTAACCACCCCTATTCTACTGACATTCCTCACAGCATCTTGAGAACACCTAGTACAGAAAGAATTGGTAAGAATTTCCAGTGAAGAAGTAGAAACAGATTATGGAAATGAGGAATATCAAGCAGTGGCTCTTGTTGAAGGTAGATTTACATTGTTGTTCACTGCCATTGTGATGAGATATATATATATATATATATATATATATATATATATCAGAAATAAACTTCTTTGGTTATAAGACAGGTTTCAGAGTTTAAGAAGCATGTATGTTATAGTTTGGTCTTGGTTTTCAGCGCATTGAGGACTAAGAGGAGTCCAGCTCTGTACCCTCACATTGCATGAAGAACATTGTAAAGGCTTGTAAATTTAAAGGAGCATAAATACAAATGGTATACGTTTTAAAAAAAAAGTATAATTAGAGATGTTTATGTTGCAAATGTTTTAGTGAACAGTCACCAAAAGACAAAATGTATTTTTCTGTGCCGAAATTTATGTCATGTTTCAATGCACCTTGTTCCTCCAAAGTGATGCATTTGTGAACAGAAAAGGAAGCCTGCTCCATTACACGACTAGATTAGGTTTCCCTGGTTTAGAAATCATTTAGATGCTTATGCCCCCCTAGCAGCACTCCAGCCTCACCAAGTTAAGTTACAGGTTCCCAATATTGTGCAAGTATGGTTTCAAACGATAAGAATAGTGCTTTGAATAAATGATATGTAAATAAAATCATATTATTGCCGTCCTGACATTTAGTTGAAAAGCACTGTCTTATTGAGGGTGATGTTGAATGTTACATATGCCTTATGATTCAACTGATTTTTTTTACTATGAGACACACCACACACGTGGTACAATGGACTGTGGGATCAGGTGCACGCCAAGAGGATGGAAGGGAAAGGACCGATTTACCCCATATCTTATTAACTCCGTTGGATTAGAAGTTCCCTTTAAAAGTATGTTTCCAACCTTTTGCAACAAGAGACATTTCGCTAAAAAACAGTGAACTATGGCATGCTACCATGAAAATGGAAAAAGTTTGTGCATCTGCTGAGCGGTCCAGGATTTCTGCAGTACCATTTACTTATTGGCCATGAGAAGCACCCCTGACAGAGTGGCCAACCTTGCCCCTGACAAAATACAGATCTGATTTTTACAGCACTACAAGAAATTAACAGACACGTTGAGTTACCTTCATCGTCAGGAGCTGCACGCCTCATTGTTTCAACGCCACCAGCTGGACAAGATCTCCAACCAGGAGATTGGCCCAGGTTCCCCTATGAAGTTTGAGCGCCTGACCTCCTGCACTGACGGCTCTCACACGAAGAAGATGCCCTGTCACTGGAGCAACAACAAGGATCAGGGGTACCAACCTTATCACCTGCAGTTCTGACTGGAAGACATCGCTAGAATTTCCATTTAAAAGTACCTGGGCATTAAGTTCTAGCGACCTCCACTGCAACAAATAGACTACAGGCAATTGATTATTTTAAAGATTTGTTTTGCAATTCATCGAGACGACATCCAGCCTCTTCAAGGCCCGCCAAGAAATGGCTAGGGGTACTAAAGGTTATCTGTGCTACTGTACTGTCCATGGGGGTCTGCTGATTTCACACAAATACCCCTTACTTCGAAACAGTAACACTAAAAAACAGTTCGATTTTTGAACTTGTCGCCAGATTGGCAATACAACTAGACATCAAGGATAATGGGAAACCTGTCTTGATGAAAAGAACTATGTTGAATTCAAAGTGAAGTATGATACCAAGTTACATTTATTATGCTATTTACTATTTGAGCACACCTGCTCCAACAGTGTCTTGTAGACCATGAATTACAGAATAACAGTGGCATACCACCTTTACCAAGTACAGCTGCGAAGAAACATACCAACATGAAGGTTCCATTACCTGTCTAATAAGAGGTGTCATTAATTACCACACATTGTAGAAATTCCCAGTTTTGGGCTAATAGGAGGAGTGGGTTGTTGCTAGGTTGTACAAGTTACTTACCTTCGGTAATGATATATCTGGTAAAGACATATTCCAGTTGCAGATTCCTTACCTTAGAATTTATCCCCAGGCGTCAGACTGGATCCGGGGATTTTTTTCTTCGGGCAATACCCTTGCGTGTTGATAGGTGGCGACAGTCGACTCGGCGGGCGTCACTGGCGTCGTAGTCACCGTGATGTCAGGAGTAGTACACAGGGGCCAAATCAACACAGTGACGTCAGTTTCTTTTCACGACTTTCCACACCAAAGAGCAGAGCCGCAAAGAACACTGAAATTGGTGCAACAGAGTTAAGGCCCTGAATGGGAAAGCCCTGTCCCAAGAAATCAGTTTGCAAGCAGGGAGGATGGGTGGGGTGGTAAGGAATCTGCAACTAGAATATGTCTACCAGATATATCATTACCAAAGGTAAGTAACTTCTACATCTGATAGAGACTTCTAGTTAATGAATCCTTACCTTAGAATAGATACCCAATCAATGCCATCCTCGGAGGTGGGCTGCGAACCAAGATCACACTAGGAAGTCCTGCAGGACCGAACGCCCGAAGTAGCCATCCAAACGGAACTGTCTGTCCAGGCAGTAATGTTTAGTTAACGTGTGCAAGGATGCCCATGTAGCTGCCTGGCAGATATCCAGGACAGGAACTCCGTGTTCTAATGCAGTGGAAGCAGCAGTTGCTCTGGTGGAATGAGGGCGCAAGCCGTCAGGGGGTTGCTTCTTTGCCAAAGCGTAGCACATCTTGATGCAAAGAAGTACCCGTTGAGAGGTTACGTTTTTGCACCACCTTCCCCTTCTTTGCACCCACATATCCAACAAAGAGTTGATCATCCACCCAGAAATCTTTAGTCTTGAGATAAAACGCCAACACTCTTTTTGGATTCAGAAGGTGGAGTCTCCCTTCCTCATGAGAAGGATGTGGAGGTGTGCAAAACGTAGGCAAGGTGATGGACTGGCCTACATGAACAACTTTGGGAATGATGGACGCCTTAGTGCGTAACATCACTTTGTCAGGGTGCACAGACAAGGATGGGGGCTTAGAAGAAAGCCTGAAGCTCACTCACTTTATGAGCAGAAGTGATGGCAACAAGAAAAACAGTCTTGAAAGTAAGGAGCCATAAGGGACAATTGTGCATCGGCTCAAAGGGAGTATCCATTAAGAAAGTAAGCACAAGATTGAGGTCCCACTGAGGCATGATAAATGGAGTGGGATGAAACAAATGGTTGAGACCCTTAAAGAATCGACTAGCAATAGGAGACAGAGTGAAGGCTGATCAGACAACCTAAGAAAGGCTGAAATAGCAGAAAAATAACCTTTAAGGGTGCCCAAAGAAGAGCCCTGCTGGGCTAAAGATAGAATGAACAAAAGAACCTCAGAAAGAGGAGCAGAGAGGGGGGGGATCAACAGATTTATTGGTACACCATGCCACAAATTTATGCCAACAGGCATATACCGTTTTGGTGGAGGGACGCCTGGCTGCCAAGATAACATCGCAGACTTCGGGTGGAAGATCAAAAGCCATCAATTGCCGCTGCTCAATCTCCGCACATGAATGCGGACATTGGACAGGTTGGGGTGGTGAACTGTCCCCTGCTGCTGCGACAGAAGATCCTCCCGAAGAGGAATTCTGAGTGGAGAATCGGTGGCCATCCTCAATAGCTCTGGATACCATACTCTCCATGCCTAGTCCGGAGCCACCAAGATAACTTGGGCCCGGTCGTTCCTGATCTTCTTGAGAACTCTGGGCAGAAGTGGTATAGGTGGAAAGGAGGCTGGAGTTCCACTAGAGACGAAAAGTAACTCTGAGCAAGTGCCACCTTGGAAACTCCAACGCACAAAACAGTTAACATTGCGTGCTCTCTGCGGAGGCGAACAGATCTAACCAAGGTTCTCCCCACTTCCGAAAAAGACCAGGCGCGACCTCCCGATGGAGATGCCATTTGTGAACGGCTACGCATCGACGGCTGAGCTCATCTGCTCTGGCATTCAGAGAGCCTGCCAGATATTGTACCACCAGGGTAATGTCCTCATGTGCCAGCCATGTCCAGAGGTGCAGTACCTCCTGACAAAGGGGCCAAGACCCTACCCACCCGGTTTGTTGCAGTAAAACGTGGCGGTAGTGTTGTCCGTGAACACTTGTACTACTTTTCCTTTGAGAGATGGAAGAAATGCTTTCAACACAAGCCTGATCGCCCGGAGCTCCAGAAGATTGATATGGAGCCCAGACTCTGCTGGAGATTGGAGGCCTCTGATTTCTGCCTCTCACATGTGGCCGCCCCATCCCAGAAGTGACGCGTCCGCCACTATGGATAGATTTGGTTGGGGAAGGGAAGGGAGAGGGATCTGCAGTTGACCAATTGCGGATTCGAAAGCCACCACTGCAGGTCTTTCGCAGTTCTCTCCGAGATCTGGACCATGTCGGACAGATTTCCCTGAAGCTGCGCCCACTGGAACTTTAAGTCCCATTGCAGAGCCCGCATATGCCATCTGGCATGTGTCACTAGCAGGATACAGGAGGCCATGAGGCCCAGTAGCCTCAAAGTCAGTCTTACCAAAACCCAAGTTAAAGGCCGAAAGATCGGAATCCTAGCCTGAATATCCTGGACTCTATTTTCAGGAGGATAGACCCGAAACGGCACTGTGCCCAAAACAGCTCTGATGAAAGGAAGCATCTTAAAAGGGAGCCAGGTGTGACTTTGGCACGTTTATAGTGAACCCAAACAGGTGCAGGAGGCTCGCCATAGTCTGAAGGTGGGAGACGACTTTCTGGGGTGAGTCCTCGTTAAACAGCCAGTCATCGACGTAGGGGAAGACTGAAACCCCCCCAACCTGCGCAGATGAGCTGCAACCACCGCCATCACTTTTGTGATCACCCGCGGGGCGCTGGTAAGGCCGAAGAGGAGCGCAGTAAATTTAAAGTGCTTGTGACCTACCACAAATTGTAGTAACGTCGGTGGGCAGGCAGGATGGGAATATGGAAACAAGGGTCCTGCAACTCCAACACTACCATCCAGTCTTCTGGGTTCAGGGAAGATAGGACTGGAGCCAGGGTGAGCATTTTGAATTTCTCCTTCTTGAGGAAGAGATTGAGGTCCTGGAGGTCTAGGATAGAACATAAGCCCTTGCCTTTTTTTGGCCACCTGAAAGTAGTGGAAATAACGACCTATTTCTGGTGCAGGGACCCCATCTATGGCTCCCTCGGCCAAGAGTGTCGCAACTTCCTGGCAGAGACGTGCCAAATGATCCTCTGGAATACAGCTGACTGATTGAGGCATGGCTGGTGGGGCAGATTCGAAGGGGAGGGAGTAGCCCTTCAAACCATCTGCAAAACCCACCTGTCCACAGTGATGGATTCCAAGTGGGGCAGGTCATGGCGAATCCTGCCGGCAACTGGACAGGAGTGAGGGGGTGGACTAGGAGGTTTTGGAGGCTGCAGCAGGGCCAGGGGTGGACTGGGCAGACCTCTGGTTCCCTGTTCCACGACCACATGGGATTCCACGTCCCCAGCCACGCAGCGGCTGAACAGCATGGGTGGCACAGAAAGGGACACAACAGGAAGCCCCTTCTGTGGCCACGAAAGGGCCGAAAGACGGACTGTTGGGGATGAGGGTCAGTGGAAAGGCCAAAGGACCCATAGCCCGGGAGTCCTTGAACCTCTCCAAAGCAGAGTCAACCTTGTCTCCAAAGAGAAAGGAGCCATCAAAGGGCATGTCCATAAGAGTCTGTTGGACATTTTCTGGGAAACCAGATGCACGTAACGAGGCGGGGCACCTCAAGGCCACCGTTGTCACAACCGATCTACCTAGAGAGTCAGTTGTGTCCAGACCACATGTGATAGTGAACTTTTCTGCGTCCCTACCATTGGTGACACCCGAGGAGGCCCCTGCTATCATCTCCCAAGCTATCTGTGGCAGACCCCGCATGACCATATAACACAGTGTGTATCGCGGCCCAAATGGCATGCAGTGTTCACTGACCGCAGCGCGAGACTGGAGGAAGAAAACATCTTTTTCCCCAAATTGTTTGAGCCTTTTTGATTCCCTATCCAGGAGGTGCAGAAGGGAATGTGCCAGAGGATAAGGATGCCTGAATGACCAGTCTCTCAGGCGTGGGGTGTTGGGACAGTAATTTAGGGTCGTTCAGGGCTCGCAGATGGCGGCATGTGATAGTCCTGTTCACAGGAGCCCCTGTGTTGGGTCTCAATCAAGTACCCAAAAGGACATTGGTGAGAGCTTCATTGAATGGAAGAAGAGGCTCAGATGTGGAAGTCCCTGGTTGAAGCACCTCAGTCAGGAGATTAGACCTGACCAGTAGCCAGCTGAAGGCCGAGGAGCTCAGCTGCCCTACTGACCGCCATGGAATAAGTTGCTCCCTCCGGCTGTAGCCATGGTAGGAGGAGACAGCATGACAGTGTCTGGAGAGGTATCCAGAACACTGGCCTTGCCCAACTCCTGTGCCCAGTCCAAGTTAGGGTCATCCTGGTATTCATAAGGGTACAGGGACCCCTCCAATCCTTCCGCAAATTGGTTCCCATAAGAAAAAGGGTCAGAATCCAACCTGGGGTGAACAGGCCCCATGGAAAGAGGCCCCACCAACGTCGGAAGCATCGACAATCGAACCAGAGCCGGGGAAGGTCTCAATGGTACGACTGGCATCAGTGTGAATCCGGAGGAAGCTATGGCGGGTGGAGCTGTTGGTGCGGAACCTGAAGGCCCCGACCGAACCCCTTGGGCCTAAGAGGCCATAGTGGGGTCAGCCTGCCCACAAATGAGGCACATGGCTTCATAAAACTCCTTTGGCAGGGGTCGCCCCAGCTCCCAGAAACTCTGGGAGGTGCGGAGCAGCCCAGAAGCAGGCTCCGAAGACTGAGGCCTCGAGCATTGACGCTCCTCCGGCATCGCATCAGCCGAGCGATGCAGTTAAGTCAAAGGATGACGGCATCTCTTTGAATTCTTCTTAGCTTGACCCAAAGACTTCGAAGAGGAGTGGTGGTGGCTCTGCAACGGATCTCGAGACCTTAACATCGAGCGAGGCCGTGACCCACACGGAGCCAAGCGCTTGACCGCCATAATCTGAGGGACCGCTCCCTCAAGGCCTTCGGGTGCGTGGCTCGGCACTTCAGGTCGTGGTCGCACTCCAGGCTCCACAAATAGACCCGATGCGGATCCGTCACCGACATGATGCAGTGACAGTCCTCGCACAGTTGAAACCGGTCTTCAGGGACATCCCTCGACGCACCAAAAAAAATAAAAAAAAATCACCAAAAAGTCGACAAAAGAGTCGAATCGATCAAAAAGTGACCAAGAGTAGCTCTCTCCGGATCAGCGCGTGGCGCTGAAAGAAACTAACAGACGTCACTGCGCTGATGTGGGGTCTATATACTACTCCCAATGTCATCACGGCGACTACAATGCCCGGAGTCGACATACACCACCTACCAACGTGCAAGGGTATTGCTCAAAGAAAAAAATCTCCGGATCCAGTCTGACGCCTGGGGTAAAATTCTAAGGTGAGGAATATGCAACTAGAAGTCTGATAGCATAGATCAGCAAGTAATGGCCCAACTATGCATCCCAGAATCCCAGTAGAGGGAAAAAAAGTTGTTGTTCATATTTTTTTTAGATACAACAGGTAGCTAGTGACTATTTAGGTTTTGTCAATCAATCAATCAATACTTCTAAAGTGCAAGTTATCACCTGTGGGATCTCAAGGTGCTGTTGCGGGCGTGCTGCTCACTCGAATAGCCAGGTCTTGAGGTCCTTCCTGAACTGCTTCAATGACACGGTCTCTCTGAGTGGTAGCGTGTTCAGTGTCCGGGCTGCGAGGCAGGAGAAGGATCTTCCCCCGGCTGTGCTTTTTCGGTTTCTGGGAATTGCAGCAAAGGCAAGCTGGGAAGAACGCGGTTGTCTGTTGGGTGCATAGAAGGTGAGGTGGTATTTGAGGTAGGCCAGTCCTCTGTTGTGTAGTACTTTGTAGGGGTGTGTCAAAAGCTTCTAGGTGATGCGTTTGTTGACCGGGAGCCTGTGTAGGTCTTTAAAGTGGAGATGTGGCTGTGTCGAAGGATGTCCAGGATGAGCCTGGCTGCTGCATTCTGGATTCTTTGCAGTCTTGATTGCAGTTTCTTTGTAATGCCAGCATAGTGCGCTTTGCCATAGTCCAGTTTGCTACTGTTGAGTGCATGGGTGACTGTCTCGGTAGGGATTCACTTGAAGATCTTTCAAAGGAGTTGACAGGTGTGGAAGCATGACGGCGAGACGATGTTGACTTGACGGGTCATGGGCCTAGAGGAGTCCAGGATGAGACCCATACTGCGTGATTGGTTGGTGGGAGTGGAGCAGGAGTCGTTGAAGGCTGAGGGGGTGGAGCTGAGTACAAGGATCTCGGTCTTGTCAGATCGACAACTGCTCTCATTCTGTTGAGGAAATTTCTCTTTGCCTTTTCTGGGTCATCGGTCAGAGAGGATGAGTTGGGTATCGTCGGCGTAGGAGATGATGTTTAGGTCATGTTGTCTGATGATTTTGGCAAGCGGGCATGTAAATGTTGGAGAGTCGGGCTCAGTGAGGTTCCTTGGGGTATTCTGCAGCATGTTTCTTTGAGTTCTGATGTGAATGGTGGTAGCCCGACACTGGGTTCTTTTGGTAAGGAAGGATCTGATCCATTCCAGTGCTCCATCGTGGATGCCGGCGTTGTGGAGTCTGGTGCAGAGGGAGGGGTGGGAAGACTGTGTCAAACGGGTAGAGAGGTCAAGAAGGAGAAGTGCAGCCATGCCTCCGTGGTCCAGTATGGCGCGTATGTCATCAGTGGCTACTAGTGCTCTTTCAGTACTGTGGTCACTCCTGACCGGATGGGTCTAGGATGTGGTGTGTCTCGAGGAATTTGGTGAGTTGCTGGTTGACAGCCTTTTCCGTTACTTTGGCTAGGAAAGGAGGCAAAGAGATGGGTCTGTAGTTCCTCAGCTTCCTTGGGTCGGCGGTAGGTTTCTTGAGTAGCGAGATGATCTCTGCATGCTCCCAGTCAGATGGGAAGGTGGCGGTCTCGAAGGATCAGTTGATAGTTCGCAGAGCTCTGGTGCGATGGTGACACTGGCCAGGTTGAAAATGGGATGTGGGCACGGATCAGAGGGTGCTCCAGAGTGGATGAAGTTCATGAGTTTTAGTTTGGGGCCCAAGAGTTCAAGATCTGGTGCGGTGTGGGGTCCACAGTAGTGTTAGTGGGCGGTGCGGACAGGCTTCAGTTCCTGAAGCCTTCGAAAATGCCCTGGATTTCCAGTGGAAGAAGGTGGTGAGGTCGCCGCAGAGGCTTGAGAGGGAGGGATGACTGAGCTGTCTGTCCCAGGTTTCGTGAACTCTGACAATGAAGAGCTCCTTGCTGTTGTGAGCGCTTGTGCAGATGTGTTCTTGAATGGCGGCTTTCTTAGCAGCTCTGATGTTCTGGTGATGCGTGGTTACTGCATTCTTGAAGGCTATGCTGTCGTTGATTAGCTGCTCCTCCGTTTCCGTTCCTGTAGTCTGCAGGAGCTTTGGATTCTTGCAGGTCTGTCGTGAATCGTCTAGGTGTCTTGCTTGTTTGTTTCCTGTGGGATTCCTGAGAGGACTACACTGCTGGCGCACTCAAAGATCCAGCGGTGTAGGTTATGTGCAGATTCATTCGCGTTTGGGGAGGAGGAGTGGCTGAGTGTGTCGGTGAGTTGCACTTCTGTGACTTTGCCCCAGCATCTGCCAGGGGGTGGGGAGGAATAGTGGTGTTCTTCGTGAAGTTGAAGTTGACGCACCAGTGGTCGGTCTAATAGTATTCAGAGATGTGAGAGATGGTGATTATGTTCCCTGCCGAGAAGATGAGGTCGAGGTGTGCCCAGCTGTGTGAGTGGGGACGCTGACATGTTGTTTGAGGCAGAGTGTTGCGAGGTTGCCCAAGAGGCTTGCGTGAGGAGTATGCACTTGAGCTTGGAGCGGGATTGAGTGGTGGTTGGTGGAGGTGTGGGAGCATGAGTAGCACAAAAAGGGGCTCATAAGTGCTCCTTGGGTCGCCTAGGTGGCAGGCTGAGGATGGTCCTGGGTTGAGAGCACGTAGAGTATTAGCGCGAACCGACGGACGGAGCGAGAACCAGGGTACATGGCGCTGGCCGCAGACTGGCTTGCCTTTGGCATGCCACCCCTAAAAAGGGGAGGGAGGTGGGAGGGTCTGGACAGCTGGGAGAGCGGGGAAAGCGCTTCGCTGGCAGGGGTTGGGGCAGCAGCAGTAGGAAGGGAACCGTGGGAAAGTGGCAATGGGGAGAGGCGCTGAGAAAAAAGTGTAGAAAAGCAGCAAAGTAGACAGACAAGAAAAAGAGTGAAAAACAAGAGAAAAGCAGGAAAAGGCAGAAAGCAGACCGAAGCAGAGGGACACTGGGCCACCAGGGATGAGGTGCAGACGGGTGGCTGCGAGTGGAGGCTGGCCTCGATCTCCAAAATGAAAGGTTCTTGAGGAGAACGGTTGCAGTGGCAGCAGCAGGTGGAGCCACGCAGGAGGGAGCGACAAACGCCGACACGTTAATTTACCATGTGCAACTCTGTCAACACAAACTACATCAGATAGCAATACATCATGTGTCCACCAAAGACTGACCACGAGGTACTAATGATGATGATGCAACACAGCAATACAAATTATTCTCCTAGGTAGAGAGCCGGGTCCATGCCAGGTTTTTAGCATATCCACATTTAGAAAAAAGATGTTTCAGAAATCTACATTTTTCTAAGTCTGGATATGCTAAAAATCTGGCATGGATCTGGCTCTCCAGGACAGAATTTGCAGAACCCTGACCTAACGTGAAGAACTAAAATGTATTTACTATCTGGATATGACCGAACGAGGAACAAGACTACTGGATGGGAGCTTAAATCTTCTTGCAGAAAACTATTTTTAGATGATCGATATTAAGTGAATCCTAGCTGTTCACTAAGTTTTAAGTGGAACCTTCAAGATGACTAAGTTTATGAAAACAATAGCATCCTATTATACACAATAAGTTGGTGGGGGAGAGGGGTAGAGTTAATAGGGTTTCCTTCTATATGTATTATCCAACCGCTGAAACAAAGTCATAATGTGTCGGTATTACATAGGTTTTGACAGGATCATAACGCATGTGTGTAACTCTTGTTGACAAAATTTTAATGATACTTGGTAATTTGAACAGTAAAATAGGATACAAAAATCTAAATCTTCGCTGTTGAAAGGATATTCAATTGGCTGTGCACCTTTATAACCGATTCCCCTTTTCTTTAGTTTTTATGATGTCAAAATCAACCACTTTATTAATTGCTTTAGAACTGGAAGTTGTGCAAAACATTGCTCCCATTCTTTGCAGTTTTAGGAATGAGCAAACAAATCCTTAGTAAAGGAAATGAACCCAACAAAAGCAATTTATCTCAAAATAGCATGGAGTAAAATTATACAACTCAGTGAATTCCAATGCAGGACTGAGTCCATAATCTCTTTCGCTTTGCCACAGTCCACAGCAATTCAGCATTTCAGTATTTTCAGGACCCACAAGTTCAGTTATGGCAGTCTTCATTCTATTTTTATATAATGGGTTCTTGTCCTTGAATGATAAATTCATAGGTGAAACTACGTTGCTTTGTTAAACACCACATTTGTTCTTCGAACATCACAAAGTCAATAGTAGTTAAGGCTCTATGCATATTTTTAAAAAGCCTTCGTTCGCAAGATAAAATATTCCCACCCATCAGGAAACCTATAAACAAGAAACTAGCACGAAGTGTGTTGTATCAGTGTTTTCTGATTTTATGTACGGCCATGTCAAAATTGAGGTAATTACTTTAACAGTTTTTTCATTAAATACTTTAGATCACTTTTTCTAATAATTTGCATCTGAAAGCAATGACAGAATGAATCTAATACTTTCAGGCAAAAGGTCTGTAGTGCAGGGACGAACGCGAGTATACGTAACGTGCATGGGCTCGCACGCACACTTTTAAAAGCAAATATTTCCGTGCAAAATACAAAAGATGTGGGGGGAGGAGTTTGCTAGGTTTTTCGTCTAGACCGGGTTCTAAGTGATGGCAGATGTGGCTGCGAGACTAGAGGGGCTCAGCTTTGTGCTGCAACCTTGGGTTCAGCACCTCTTGGCATCCTCACGTGGTAACTTCACTGTTCCTTGCCACGTGAGCAGTACAAACATAGAACCTACTTTCGCACCTGAGGTGTGCACACTGAATTGCTGCTTCCTGCTGGTAACCTTCCACAGCGAGGATGGCGCACTGATAAGAGCAACAGCTGCCCTGGAGCGACAGAGGGCTTGGATTGTATATTATATTCATTAAAACTGTGCTTACTTTCTGTTCTGACAGAGTTCCCCTTGCGGCAGAAAGGACTATGTTTCCACACTTCGCCTTTCTCAGCATTTCTGTTGGCGTCCTTTTACTTTCAGGTGCCAGGTTCCTTTCCTCTCTTTCTGCCCAGAGATGTTTTATGAAAAATTATGGTGCCCGGACAACCTACTTCTGCATAGATTCATAGTGCCTAGAACATATCACCTGCAACATCTAGCCATTAGGACTTCTAGTGGTGTTCCATTTCAATCTGTTAGGCATTGCAATGTACGAATACACTCCTTGCAGGTTTTTAAGTCTTGCAAGGCATATGTGATGTTTCTTTCACAATGGCTTCCATTTATCACAGGTATGTGCATCACTTCTATCCGTGGACTCTAGTCAGGTTTGCCTCAATGCTTGGCTTTTTTCACAAAATAAACAAGTTTGTGTCCAAATGGAGAAATTCAGCACAAAATACTTTTTCACAAGAAGTCCTGATGAGCTCAACCCCGCAGACACACTATTTCATTCCTTCATGCCAAACGTAGAAAAGCAATTTCTATGTGCCCGGGGATGCACCAGACATAAGTTCTTGGATCTACTGCACCAAAACCTAGAGAAAATACCACATTATCTCATCCTAAGCAAACTCTGGAAGAGATCAGAAAGGGAAACAATAGGTGCAAGGGAAAATCGCTCGGAGAAAATGACTGCGTGAGAATGCCATCATAAGACAGTTTTTCGTTTAGGCATTGGCCCATTAAGTTGGAGGTCTACATAACCTGCTAATTTGCAGTTACATCTCAGGAATAAAACCAGCCAGGATGTAAGCACAATGTATTATTTTCTTGAGAACTCACTTTTTGCATCACACTATATCAGTCTTATAATGCACAAAATGTTTAGACAAGGGTCGTGTCTCTCATATACAGAAAAGTCCATAATTATTTTATTTGCCCAGCTTGTATGGAGCTGATTTTAGGCACAAAGACCACTACGTAGCACTTTAAAGTATATTCTTACATAGTCTGTGTACTTACCATAATCCTTTGCTTCCTTTCTTCTTATAAGCATTGGTATCTGATTGGCTGAACAGATGACTGTAGCCAGAGGTAATGCAGTGTATGGAACACCACACACTGTATCATACTTTATACCAGCATCTTTAGCGGTTTGAAAAATAAAATCGGAAACCTAGGCAAATAAAAAACGTTTGTTAAAAAACAAATATGGCTGAAATGAAGTAAAGAATACAGTAAGAAATGCACCAGCTGTCGGTTAAGAAATATAAACAGTGACCAATGTGTTGCACAACATAAACCCAGGTATATGAACCCTACAGGAAAAGGGTTTTCCTGTGCATTTTAAAATCACATTTTATTTATTAAATGGGTAGCTATGCCCAGCTGAGTACTTTCACTGGTAAAGTTTAAGAGGTTATGCAAGCAAAGCAGGAGAAGCAGGTTATCTGGTGGTAAGTGGTGAATACAGAAGGTTAAAACATAATAGATGTGAAATGCAGCATTGTTTTTTTTCTTTTCAGCCCTATCAAAAGCAAAGAGTGAGCTCAGTCCGAAAGAACAAATCATCCTAGGAGCCACACCAACAACCATGACATTTGCTCCCTCGAGTTAAATTGTGTTTCCATAAACGCACGCTCTGGTTTATTGCTTTGAAAGTCTGCAAACCCCAGCTGGAACGACGTTTGCAGATGCCTTCAAGCATTTGTTCAACTAGACTTCTTGTTCTACGTTAGCACTTAGTGCAAACTACTGGTTGTGTAGTTACTTTGAGGCAACACTACAAAAAGAAAGTTTCATACAGATGCTAGAGCGCAAGCACAAGATGCACTGGAGTTGTGTCAGACAGTCCTTCCTCTCTGTCCTCCTGTGAAAGGACCAATTATGTTTTACCTGGTTTTATAGTGTCCTTTACATTATTACTAAAGCTACCCCTATGTAATATAATGTATGCTTTGTTGGTCACAGTAAACACTACGAACATCAGACACA
This sequence comes from Pleurodeles waltl, assembly GCF_031143425.1. Taxonomy (NCBI): domain Eukaryota; kingdom Metazoa; phylum Chordata; class Amphibia; order Caudata; family Salamandridae; genus Pleurodeles; species Pleurodeles waltl. The sequence continues at coordinate 1,301,539,439 of NC_090440.1, forward strand.
CAAACTAGCGGAGATTGTAGTATTGCTCGCCAGTCCACAAAAGCACAGAGTAGCCATCGGTTTCACTTGCTGATAGTTGGTAAACACTCATATTAGAGTATCTGGGCTTCAACACTCTAGCTCAGTAATATATTCACAATTATATAATGCGAACAGCCTCTTTACAAATTGGCGCTGCTCCTTAACTAATATTTGCATCCATATCACCTTCTAAGCAAAAAAATATATAGGTGGTTTCAATAACAAAATTTTACCCTGACTTAAAAATACTCTGATCTGGAACAAGATTAGTGTTTTTTTTGTACTCATTAACACGGCACTAGCAGCTAGGAGCCCACACACCAATCCAAACATACTATACAGGGCAGGAACACAACAGTGTAACCACGTGATCATCTAGCTTCCAGAAAACATTTAAAATACTATATAAAAAGAATAACACTACAATAGAATCGAAGTATTCCTAAAATAGCAATTCTACAATCTGGGCCAAAGATCTTCCTAGAGAAACATAAAACAACCTGAGAAAATAAGTTTATTTTTACAAACAAAGACGCCTGATGCAACAATCACCCAAGCAACCAATCTTAACTCGGAAAATCACAGAATACCAGGAAGGCAAGATACCCAAGGCACACGGCTCTTGAACTAGAAAGTTCCAACACATGAACCAATTTTAAATTAAAGCAAACCAAGAATTTAAGATATTGACCATTACTGACAGACAGCTTACCATAGGCACAGTCATCCCAAAGATAATTCAAGCAGGAAATAAATACAGAAATAGCACAGCTATCGCAAGCGCAACCTTATCCCAGACAATTCAAGGAAGAGATGTCTTATTTATATCCGTTGACTATCAAATCTACAACCGTTCACTGTCTTCCACTTAAGGCTTTGATTCCCAATATCCCAAACAAAAATAAATGCTGACAACTTAACATTCAAACAAATAGCCTTGCATTACCAAGACCTCAACAATAAACTACCTCCCTTTACATTTTCTACAACAGTTTTCATAGAACTTAAAAGACATATCCACCACTGAGACAACTTCATAGGTCAAACATGCGTCCGAACCACTTCTTTACTCTTCAGAGCATTAAAAGTGAATATTTAAAATACACACAAAACATATGCGAGGACAGATTTCTGTTAGCACAGAAAGCAGCAGCCCATAATTTTCCAATGGCTCGTTTAATATAGTAATCAATGCAGATCATAAAGACAAACAAGCATTGGCAATGTAATGGGTCTCGCGTTCGCACGAGTTAGAGCTATTAGCGTTGTGAATTCCTAACTGGACTTTTACTTTCCATTTTCAATTTATGAGGCAAGGAAACAGTTGACATAAGCGAGCCAATTCAAAGCGAAATGGCTGCCATGATCGTGAAGGAGAGACACAAAAGGAAAAAGAAGTTTGCTTGCAGTCAAACGTATCGGCAAACGTGCAATTATCCATGTAACAGGGTCGGTGTCCAAAGCGGTAAAAGGATTTGTGAAAGGCAAGCCCATGAACAAGTGATGGGCATGGTTAAAAGCCCACAGATAGCGTATAGCAGGTCATAGCACTTGCGTGCTCGACTTTAAAAAAAAAAAAAAAAAAACGACATTTGGCACGGCAAGAAGTTCAACAAGGACGACAGGGAAAATGATTTTTTTTTTTTTTTTTTTTTTTTTTTTTTAAAATCTGCCTCAATTGCAGCCAGGTGAAGGACAGCAATCATGCTGAAGCAATCAGTACTTGCTCCATGCTCCAGTTGAAAGAAGAGAAGTGAAGCCAGCCATTAAAAGGCAGCAAATAAGAGACAATGAAGGCAACAAATGTTAAGCAACTGGCAGGATGCAAACTCCTTGCAGTATACAGTATCTCTCACAAGAGAAGGCATGGAACACATGCTGTTGCAGACGAGACCTTAAAAGGACTAGCTCCCAAACGTATGCTTTTGCCGACAACAAAAAACATAGGCTCTGCAGCCCCTAATTGTTCCTACTGGCAACTCTCACAAGTCTTGCAAAACTGAAGAGTTGACACACTGTCTGCGATGCACATTTTCTAAACAAGTGATCAGGCTTTTGTCTCAGTGCTTTATAAAGTGACTTTGCAGGAGACTGTGAGAACACAGGGCAAGACCTGCAGCCAGTACACAAAAATATAAAGAAATTACCAGAAGTAAAGTGCAATGTGGGACACCTAGCCTGCCCACTTAGTATGCTACTCATGTAAACCATTGCTTTGTTACAATTTTTTCTTACTTGAATGTTCCCCAGAGTTTCCAATACTGACCACACCTACTGGAAAGCTTGATTTGCATCCTTAGCAATAAGAGAAGCTTGACTGAAAGAACACCCAAATCTAAACCCGAACGTTGAGATTCCCATCTAGCACTTGAAAAGGCCACAAATGCAGTTTTTAGACCATGAAAGGCACCCAGAACTGTCCTTCACTGAAAAATATAACTAACTGTGAAAAACGTCTTTCAGACAAGCCAATCCCGAATGAGCTCATACAATCGCTGTGGGGTGAAGGGATTGAGTTCCACAAGCAAACGCACCAGCAGAAGCACAACTGTTGGAGTATTCACAACCGTGTGGTAGTTTTAAAATCTTCGAACAACATGCAGAGGACATCATAATGACAGAAGATAGTGAGGTCACCCCAAGCACAAAGAGGGGTACACTGACAGAATTTGGAAACACCAACCACAAAAAATATATATATATATATATATATGAAATGAGAGAATGAACAAGCCCACTGGTGTGGTAAAGAAGTGGGCTGACAACATTCACCTCTAGCCAGAAAACAAGTAGTTGCGCTACTCACATGAAGAACAACTGTGCACAATATAAAATTCCCTTTAGAGATAATGGGAGCTGTGGTTGGCGGAAGAAGATAAGAAAAAGTGCATAGAACAAAGACACAGTTAATGTAGTGAAAAAACAGAGAAATGAACCTAGCAAGATATCGGAGTCTAATGGTAAAAGGGCTTTCTGGTTGTGGGTTCAAGGGGCAATGTTACCGATGTGGTAAAATAGGTCACATGGCAAACTCAAAAGATTGTCCAGCACTGAAGGTTATATGCAACATGTATGGTAAAAAAGGGGCATTATATGGTTTATTGCCAGAGTAGCAGACAGTCTAGGAGAATCAACAGTCGTATGGTTAAAGAAGTCTGTTATAAAACATCACAAATGAGAGATGTTGGCGATGGCAATCCTAAAGATCGTGAACATTTAACACTGTTTGATTCTTGCTCTAAACTAATCATTATTATTGAGAAAGATTTTAATGAGTTGTTTGGTGCGAATTTGACACGGTAAAAGATGGACATTCGCCCAGAGAGATATTGGTGGGGAGTTGCGGGGGGGTGGGGGGAGGTATGAGAGGAGGGGGGCAACCGATAAAGATGAAGTTACTTTCCGGATGAATAAGAATATAAAAAGAGGTTTTGCAGTTTGTAAAATATATGTCTCCATAAAAGGTGACAGTATTTTTGGGGTGGCTGGTATGAAAAGACCCGGGGGTATGTTTAGACCCTAATGCACAACCACAGGTATACACAAGCAATTCACACTCACTTGTTATTTGAAAGAGTTCCATGAAGTCTTTGAAAATAAGTTAGGCTGCCTAAAACCTATATACATGAGATTAAGTTAAGAAAGGGTTCAGTTCTGATTGATTCAAAGATAAGAATGTTACCATTCAATGTGCAAGATGCAGTGAGAAGTGAACTGGATATGTTGTGTATTAGCATGGGTGTGATAGAACCAGTGGAGTGACGGAGCGGCTAGCTCCAATTTTAGTTGACAAAAAAAAGCCGACGGTAAACTCAATTTGTGTGTGGACCTGTGTGCTTTAAACAAGAAAGCTATAGTTGACTAATGTCTTCTATCTAATAACTGACATTTTAATGGCACTAGCTGGGGTCAAGTTTTTCTCTTCCTTAGACCTGACTTCAACTTATCAGGTTCAGCTACACCCTGAATCTCAAGAATTGAGTGTTCATCACACCCATGGGAGCATACAAGTGTAAAATGATGCCTTTTAGCCTGGTATCTGCAGCTTCCATTTTCCAGAGAAGTATGTCCTCTAGTCTAAAACATATGCCAGGTGTCTTTTTGTATCAGGGTGGTTTGTGACACTACCAAGCTTGAACATTATGAGGAATATAAAATAGGAGAAGGTTAGTGAAAAATAATGCGACGTTTGAATGGGATAAAAAAATGTACTGATGAGTTTCAAGATGTAAATAGATGTTTAGCAAGTGCACCCAAGCTGAAGTCATTCACACCTGGGCGTAAAGTTATCATTACTAGAGATGCTAGTACCAAAGGCTGAGATGCAGTTCTGTTACAAGAAGCTGTAACTGGAGAAGCAACCACAGGTTTTACCTCAAGAGCCTTAAAAGAGGCAGAAGTTACTTACCCAGTGATAGAAAAAGAAGCGTTGGCTGTTTTATTGACTTTGACAAGTGTAAAGGGTTCACATGGGAGTAACAATTTTAAGGTATGCACGGATCACAAACCCCTAAGAGAAATATTCATGATGAAAGGTTTGGAGGCAGTATCAAGGAAAATCAGGTTATTAACCCCTTTGCTGCCAGGCCTTTTCCCCCTCTTGTGTCAGTGTTTTTTTTGGCTATTTGGGGCAGTTTGCGCTTAGGCCCTCATAACTTTTTGTCCACATAAGCTAGCTAAGCCAAATTGGCGTCCTTTTTTTCCAACATCCTAGGGATTCTAGAGGTACCCAGACTTTGTGGGTTCCCCTGAAGGAGGCCAAGAAATTAGCCAAAATACAGTGAAAATTTCATTTTTTTTTTTTTTTAAATGGGAAAAAGTGGCTGCAGAAGGCGGCTTGTGGTTTTTTCCCTGAAAATGGCATCAACAAAGGGTTTGCGGTGCTTTCAGGAACAGGCAGACTTGAATCAGAAAACCCAATTTTTCAACACAAATTTGGCATTTTACTGGGACATACCCCATTTTTACAATTTTTTGTGCTTTCAGCCTCCTTCCAGTCAGTGACAGAAATGGGCGTGAAACCAATGCTGGATCCCAGAAACCTAAACATTTCTGAAAAGTAGACAAAATTCTGAATTCAGCAAGGGGTCATTTGTGTAGAACCTACAAGAGTTTCCTACAGAAAACAACAACTGAAAAAGAAAAATATTGAAATTGAGGTGAAAAAAACTGCAATTTTTCTCTATGTTTTACTCTGTAACTTTTTCCTGCAATGTCAGATATTCTAAAGCAATATACCGTTACGTCTGCTGGACTCCTCTGGTTGCGGGGATATATAGGGCTTGTAGGTTCATCAAGCACCCTAGGTACCCAGAGCCAATAAAAGAGAGGCACCCTGCAGTGCGTTTTCATTCTATACCGGGTATACAGCAATTCATTTGCTGAAATATAAAGAGTGAAAAATAGCTATCAAGAAAACCTTTCTATTTCCAAAATGGGCACAAGATAAGGTGTTGAGGAGCAGTGATTATTTGCACATCTCTGAATTCTGGGGTGACCATACTAGCATGTGAATTACAGGGCATTTCTCAAATAGATGTCTTTTTTACACACACACTTATATTTGGAAGGAAAAAATGTAGTGAAAGACAAAAGGCAATAACACTTGTTTTGCTAATCTATGTTCCCCCAAGTCTCCCGATAAAAAGGATACCTCACTTGTGTGGGTAGGCCTAGCACCCGCGACAGGAAAAGCCCCAAAACGCAACGTGGACACATCACATTTTTTGAAAGAAAACACAGGTGCTTTTTGCAAAGTGCCTACCTGTAGATTTTGGCCTCTAGCTCAGCAGGCACCTAGGGAAACCTACCAAACCTGTGCATTTTTGAAAACTAGAGACCTAGGGGAAATCAAGATGGGGTGACTTGTGGGGCTCTGACCAGGTTCTGTTACCCAGAATCCTTTGCAAACCTCAAAATTTGGCTAAAAAAAAAAAACACATTTTCCTCACATTTTGGTGACAAAGTTCTGGAATCAGAGAGGAGCCACAAATTTCCTTCCACCCAGCGTTCCCCCAAGTCTCCCGATAAAAATTATACCTCACTTGTGTGGGTAGGCCTAGCGCCCGCGACAGGAAATGCCCCAAAACGCAACGTGGACACATCACACTTTTTGAAAGAAAACAAAGGTGTTTTTTGCAAAGTGCCTACCTGTAGATTTTGGCCTCTAGCTCAGCCGGCACCTAGGGAAACCTACCAAACCTATGCATTTTTGAAAACTAGAGACCTAGGGGAATCCCAGATTGCCAATCGGCCAATCTGCCCTCAAGGGGGGCAGAAATGGTCTAAATACAATTTGCCCCCTAGGGGAGCGACCCTTGCCTAATGGGTCGCTCCCCATCTAAAAAAAAAAAAAAACACCCCAAAAAAAATTGCCCTGGCGCCTAGAGGTTTCTGCCCCTTGGGGGCAGATTGAACTAAAATCTGCCAATCTGCCCCCAAGGGGGGCAGAAATGGTCTAAATACAATTTGCCCCCAGGGGAGTGACCCTTGCCTAATGGGTCGTTCCCCATCTCTAAAAAAAAAAAAAAAAAAAAGTATATATAGGAGCGACCCTTGCCTACGGGGTCACTCCCCCTGCGTGACATTGTCGCCAAAAAAAAAAAAGTTACTCCCCATCTCTAAAAAAACAAACAAAACAAACAAAAAAAATTGCCCTGGCGCCTAGAGGTTTCTGCCCTCCCTGGGGGCAGATCGGCCTAACAATAGGCCGATCTACCCCAGGGGGGCAGAAATGGCCTAAAATAAATTCACCCCCCCCCCCCCCAACACCCCCCGGGAGCGACCCTTGCCTACGGGGTCACTCCCCCTGCGTGACATTGGCGCCAAAAAAAAGTCGCTCCCCATCTCTAAAAAAACAAACCAAAAAAAATTGCCCTGGCACCTAGAGGTTTCTGCCCCCCCCCCCCCCCCCCGGGGCAGAAATGGCCTAAAATAAATTTGCCCCCCCAACCCCCCCAGGAGGGACCCTTGCCTACGGGGTCACTCCCCCTGCGTGACATTGTCGCCAAAAAAAAAAAAAGTTACTCCCCATCTCTAAAAAAAACAAACAAAACAAACAAAAAAAATTGCCCTGGCGCCTAGAGGTTTCTGCCCTCCCTGGGGGCAGATCGGCCTAACAACAATAGGCCGATCTACCCCAGGGGGGCAGAAATGGCCTAAAATAAATTCACCCCCCCCCCCCCCCCAACACCCCCCGGGAGCGACCCTTGCCTACGGGGTCACTCCCCCTGCGTGACATTGGCGCCAAAAAAAAGTCGCTCCCCATCTCTAAAAAAACAAACCAAAAAAAATTGCCCTGGCACCTAGAGGTTTCTGCCCCCCCCCCCCCCCCCCGGGCAGAAATGGCCTAAAATAAATTTGCCCCCCCAACCCCCCCAGGAGGGACCCTTGCCTACGGGGTCACTCCCCCTGCGTGACATTGGCACCAAAAAAAAATAATCCCCGGTGCCTAGTGGTTTCTGCCCCCCTTGGGGGCAGATTGGCGTAGCAAAAAACAGCAGAAATGGTCTAAATAAAAGTTTCCCCTCCAGGGGAGCGACCCTTGTCCAAGGGGTCACTCCCCTTGCGTGAAATTCACGGAAAAAAAAACAAAAACTCCCTGGTGTCTAGTGGTTTCTGACCCCAAGGGGGGCAGTTTGGCCTCATCAAAATCGGCCAATCTGCAGAAATGGTCTAAATATAATTTGCCCCCTAGGGGAGCGACCCTTGCCTATTGGGTCACTCCCATCTCTAAAAAAACAAACAAACAAAAAAAAAATAAAAAAAAAAAAGTTTGCCCTGGTGCCTAGAGGTTTCTGCCCCCCCCCCCCCGGGGGGCAGATCGGCCTAATAACAATAGGCCGATCTGCCCCCAGGGGGTGCAGAAATGGCCTAAAATAAATTTGCCCCATCACCCCCGGGAAGCGACCCTTGCCTACAGAGTCGCTCCCCATCTCTAAAAAAACAAAACACAAACAAAAATAATTGCACTGGCGCCTAGAGGTTTCTGCCAACCCCCCCCCCCCCCCAGGAGGGACCCTTGCCTACGGGGTCGCTCCCCCTGCGTGACATTGGCGCCAAAAAAAAAAAATCCCCAGTGCCTAGTGGTTTCTGCCCCCCTTGGGGGCAGATTGGCATAGCAAAAAACGGCCGATCTGCCCCCAAAGGGGGCAGAAATGGCCTAAATACAATTTTCCCCTCCAGGGGAGCGACCCTTGTCCAAGGGGTCGCTCCCCATCTGTAAAACGAAAAAAAAAAAAAAATCCCCGGTATCTAGTGGTTTCTGCCCCCCTTGGGGGCAGATCGGCCTAATCAAAACAGGCTGATCTACCCCCCAGGGGGGCAGAAATGGCCTAAATATAATTTGCCCCCTAGGGGAGCGACCCTTGCCTAAGGGGTCGCTCCACACCTGAAAAAAAAAAAAAAAATGTATCCCTGGTGCCCTAGAGGTTTCTGTCCCCCCTGGGGGCAGATCGGCCTAATAATATTGCTCCCTTATTTCTATTTAAAAAAAAAAAAAAAACATCCCTGGTGTCTAGTGGGCGTTTCAAAAGCCGGATTGCAAGCAATCCGGCTTTTGAAACGCTTGGAGAGACTTCAAAGGGAAGGAAATACTTCAAAGGGAAGGAAGCCTCTCCTTGCCTCCCCCACGTGATCGAAAGAGAATTGCTTTGCTCAAGAAATGCTTTGAGCTTCCAGCGCGATGGGGGAGGCCCTGTGACAAATCAGCGCGCACTCGCTGATGTCACGGGGGGGGTCAGGGGAAGGGCTTCCCCCTCCATCCCCGCCTTGGAGGGGTGGGGTGTACAGGGGGGGCGCGCTAGCGCTCCCCACAGTTCCTGTGCCTTGGACGAGGTCACCTCGTCCAAGGCACAGAAGCGGTTAACATACAGGAGTTTACATCTGAGGTCAAGTACATACCAGGCATTAAGGACAAAGCAGCAGATTGCTTGTCTAGACTAGTTGATGATTCATTGGATGAAACAACCCATGCAACTGAAAGGAGAAGAGGAATGGCCCACTGACTTTGCGTGTACCATAACTGAGGGCGCAGTTTCTAAACAAGACTGCAAAGTGGGAATGGAAAGTGATCCAATTTTTTTTTTTTTTTTTTAAAAGCTAAACAATCGCTTTAGAAATGTTGGAAATATAAAGATGAAGATTGGGAACAAGTGAGACCTTTCTGAATGGTCAAAACTGAACTGGATGTGGTTGATGGTCTGTTTAGAGGCACCAAACTAATTCCACCAAAAAAGGTCAGAGAGAAGTTGACTGACATGGCTCATGAGGGTCATTTTGAAATATCTAATCTAAAGCCAAGACAAGACTTAGACATTATTTCTGGTGGTCAGGAATGGATATGCAATCAAAAAGAATAGTTAGGGATTGTTTTCAATGTGGGAACAGTTACAAGATCTTATTGCCCATAAGCCCTCCTATGTATTGCTTGAACTCTCTGAGGGACCATGGATGGAATTAGCTCCAGACGTAGCTGATCATTTGTCAGGTGAGGTGTCCTCCCAGTCTGTTTTGGTGATGACAGACTTGTATTCAAGATGGCACGTGATAGTTTGTCTCAGATATCAGTACCTAAAGTGTCATTAAGTTTCTAGAACAGACATTCATGAGAGAGGGTCTACCCACAACTATTCTTACTGACAAGAGTTTTTGGAGAATAATGACATTAAACACCATCATTGTGCCCTGAATTACCTTAAATCTAAAGGTGTTGTAGAGTGGCTCAATAAAATTCTTAAGGACGGGATTCAGTTGGAAAAGTCAACTGGATTGGATTGGAAGGCCAAAGAGTTGAAACGCCTTGTAGCTTATCAGTGGACTCCTCATCAGACAACCAACAAAGTGCCATTTAAGTTACTGAGAGGAAGGAAACCTAACTAACTTGTGCCTGAACAGATGAGATGGCATAAAGGTAGGTAAGTGTTTATACAAGTCAACACTGGAAACAAAGAGAAACAAAATTACAAACTGAGCGTAAAAAACGGTATAATACTCACAATACCAAACATTTAGAGTGAGTTGAAATTAGGAGAATTCGTACGAGTTAGAACTCCTACTGGACAACTTAAGTGGTCAAAATTGACTAAACCAATTAATGTTATTAAAGAATTCCACAATGCTGTGATAACTATAATAGGAGGTCTTGGAATCTGGGAAGAATTGAGAGATATACTGGGACATGGTTAGATAAACAGATTCTAAGGTCAGTGATGCAAAGGAATCAGAAAAAGAAATTGCTCATGTTACAAACAATCGCGAGTATAGAGGAGATTACACAGGAGATTGTAACTCTGGAAGTGAAACACAGAGATAGAGCGTTCGCTCTTCTTGTTTCCCAGGGTATATTAAAGATTATGTTACCAAATGAGCTCTATAATGTTTTACAGTTGTAATTCCCATTATTATTATTTTTTTTAATCTATATTTAATGTTTCTATATGATAACACACACAACAAAAAATGTCATAACGTAACCCCAAATCACCTCAGTCACTCCCAGTATCTGGATGCATAGCAATTAAAGAATCAATGTTCACCCTGTCCAATACCCACTGCACCTTATGTCCTATGTCCTACCTCCTCTCCCCTCCACCCCTCCCCCCCCCCCCCCCAATATCCCAGCAAGTAACATCTTATGGGCCGAATTAGATTTGGGAATCTCTACTGTCCCTGCCCTACTAGGTGCCCCCCCCCCCCACCCCTCCTCCCATCCCCCCCCACACCCCCCCATCCCCCCCCACACCCCCCCCCATCCCCGCCACCCCAAATGTTGTCAAATTTCCTCTGGCACCCTCTGCTCTTATAGATTTCTTTTTTCATGACTCTGCAGAGTTCCATGCCTGTCTCCCAGTCCTGATGTTGAGGACTCCATAAACACCATCTCTGACCAATATCTCATTTGGCTACAAAGCAACCCAAATTCACCAAACGTTTCAGATAACGAGTGATCCGTCCGTCCCCATAGGCTTAGAAAGGCTAGTCAAGGGTTGAGTTCTACAGGTATCCCCAGTGCTTCCTCAAGAGAGCCTCTTACCTCCTCCCAGAGGGCTGCTCCAAAGCATGTGAAAAAGTGCCCTACAGCCCACAGTCTCTAAGGCAATTTGCATTTGTTGCTCTACCTATCCTGAATAACAGTGTGCATGTGTAGTAAACCTAGTGAAGTATTTTGAGTTGGATCAGGCAGTGGCTCACGGGTATGGGCACCTCCGCTGGAAAGATCAAAGACTCCCACCAGTTGTCCTCATCTAGGTCCCCCAAATCCTGAGTCCATTTATCCACAGCCTTGACAGCCTCGTCCACAGCCTCAAAGGGGCTTGCATGTTTCTCATTACAGTACCATATGTTAAGGAAATCACTTTCTTGTCAAGCCTTTAGTCTAGCAGTCTCCTTTCTAATGGGGAGTCCTCCTCCGTCTAGTCTTCCAATGGCACGCAGTCCCTGAAGGCATGGCTCAAATGACAGTATCTCAGCCTCTGAATTTCTGCAATCTGGTATTCTGTCTAAGTGGGTCAAGGGAATAACCCCGTTTGCATCACACACATTTGCAAGAGTTGAGATGGCGATATTATCCAGACCTTGGGAACCCTTCAGGGCCGCTCTGGAGCGCCTTATGGAACCATTTCACAATGGCGTCCTCCGAGTCAGGCTGGCTTCCCCCCCTATCTCTCTGGTCAATATCCTCCAGATGTACACCACCGTCCCCGTGCATGTTCCGGGCAACAGTCTGCCCCAATAGATTGCACGCATGCCGCTCCTTTTGCCCATTCCCTACTTCTTGTCAGAATGCCAGGTCTTCCCAATCCACGTAAGCCCAGCGGTTAACCGTGCTCACCTGTGCCACCTCATAGTATTTCCACCCGTTCGGTAAGCAATGCCTCACTGGAACTTGGATCTCTGAAGGATCAACAAAGCAATGAGGAGTTGTCCTTCCACCCATAACAGCATTCCCCACCAGCATATCCACTCTGGCAGAAAATGAGCCATTGGATCTTACACGGACTGTTCTGGAGGATACATAAGAACTGAGGGCGTGCCACCATTTTAAAAACATAACTGCCTTCCCGAGCAATGAGAGCGGTAGTGACTGTCAGTATTTTATGACTTGTTCCAGATGTTTCAAAAGGGATTCCAAGTTCACCTCGAACGGCGAGGCCGGATTTTTTGTGAACCAAATCCCCAGATATTTGAACCTACCCATTTCAACCCTCAGTGGCAAGGCAGGCAGCTCCCCCTGGTCCCAGTCTCCCACAGGACACAATAAGGATTTGTCCAACTAATGGCAAACTCAGAGTATTCCCCCAAAATTCGGAAGATATTGTGCAGCTTGTGAAGCGTCAGAGTCACTTGGGTCAGGTATAACAGGATGTCATTGCCAAATAGTGATAAGCGTTCCTCCCAACCTGTACCTCCAAGCCAACCTCAGACCTGCGCATCTATTCGCACCCATTTCGCAAAACCCTCTATCGCCAGAGCAAATAACTGCTGCATGCCTCTTCGCACACTGAATTCTCAGGAGGTGGGAACGTTAACCCATACTCTAGCCACTGCCCTATTGTAAGCTAGTTTGATCCATCTTATATAGTAGGGTCCGAAACCCATCTTAACCAGTACTCCAAATAGGTAAGTCCAATTCCACTGAATCAAAGGCGTTATTTGCGTCTAGCAGAACGCCGCCAAGTTGTTATAAAGCTGCTGCAAACTCAGTGCAGTCGAGTGACTCTGCATAAACCAGTTTTGCTCTCTGTGTACCAGTTCAGTCACCACCACCCTCAACCTGTGGGCCAGCAGCTTAGCCAGTATTTTAACATTAGCATTAAGCAATGAAATCGCTCAGTAAGAATCGCACCTATCTCGGGGCTTGCCAGCTTTTAGTAAGAGAACCACTGACACCGACCTCATATCCTCTGACAGTTTTCTCCATCCAAAAAGGCCCACCCAAAGGCCTCACAAAGAGGAGCCACCACCCACATGCACAATCTGTGCATCAAATCTACCAGGAGCCCATCTGGGCCCAGAGTCATGCCTGACTGCACCTGTCCCATGGCCAAGGAAACCTCTCCACCGAGATAGCCTCCAGATCACTCATATGGTGCTTAGACAATCTTCTCATTTGGAAATCATCGATAAATGCCAGTACTTCCTGTTCCAAAACTCGCAGGTGCATGCTATAAAAAATGTCTAAGTGACTAGAAAACTTGTGCGCAATCTCCTGGCTTCCTCTCACCATTTCTCCAGAGATTGCCCATAGCTCTCCATAGACATATTTTCCCTTACCTTGCTCTCGATCCATACCAATAGTTTCCCTGCTTTACTGCCCGCCTCATAACCTTTTTTATTTTGCTAGATAAGCTATTCCAACCTCGTGCTTGACAACGGACCGATATTCGGCTCTTTTTCAGTACATGTTTTTCCCAGAGGGCATAGGAGATTTTGCATATTCCCTTGGTGTCAAATCTTCTAGAGTGGCCAATCTACAGTGTCTCTGCCTCCCTTCCCCAATCTCCCCTGCAATTATGACACCCGATTGTGGCCTTGTATGTCTCCCATAATGTGATATAACTCTATACCATGTTTTTATTCTCCTCAAAATAAAGCTAAGAGGCCTTACCTAGGCATTTTACCTCTATCTCATTCATTAGGTGCCATGTTTCCATCCGCCACAATCCTTGAGGCTGCTGCACATTACTGGACAGTGTTATTTGTAGGGGGGGCGTGGTCATTGATTCCCCAAACTAAACACTCTGATGTGCCAAGCCTGGTATGCGAGTTGCTTGTGGTAAAGAAGTAAATCCAACCTAGAGTGCTTATCATACTTTCTAAAGTAGGAGGAATGACCTTTCTCATTAGCGTGCACAGCCCTCAATACATCATACAATCCCATTGCATGTGTAAATTCCTCCAAACACCCTCTGGTCAGTTCCCCCCAGCTCCCAATAATAGTCTTGTTTTGATATTATATTTTATTTTGGACAGATATTCGCCCACACCATAGACATGACCTGTTGGTTCATTTATTGTATAGTTTTCTTTTCTTCTCAAATGATTTTTAGGAAAGGAAGATGTGTGGTATCTTCCACCTCAACCTCTGTTCCCCATTGCCCTTACTATTGGAACGATCCATGCTGAGAGTTCTAGAACTCATATTGCTGATAGTTTGTGAGACCATTAAGGTGACAGTTGCTTCAGCTGTGGCGTTTTTATAAACGTTGCTACTCCAGCTTGGTCTCTATATTTACATGAAGACCCACGTGTTACAGTTTGTTAAACTTAAAATTTTACAGTTCTGCCACTAGCGCTCAGATTTGCCGGTGTCAGAAATTACTATTTCATCTAGTCCCTTTTGACGGTGATCTGGTATTTGGAGCTCTGCATTAATGCACATAGTATTGGTTCTTGGTGGGATCTGCGTAATTCTATTAGATATCATTGAGACACTTTTTTAAAATATATTGTCTGATCAACATCCACCTAAAACTTTGACCCACATACCTACTCAGTGTACATCAGAACGCGAGCGTGTACAACCTCGCCGACCACGTGTGACCTATTTACCTGCAGTAATGCAAGGGTCTGGTCCCTCTGGAATTACCATGCAAGCTGAGGAAATCATCTGACAACAATCGTTTTTAATTATTGAGTGTCAGATGTTTATCATGGCATGTTATCTTCAAATTTTTATAAATGATCGATCTATAAATAATTTCGGTAAAGACTGAAGTAATGAGATCCATTTATAGAAGACTTGTGAATAGTTTTCCATGCAGTACGACTAATGTAATATAGTTTAAACATGTAGTAAATGTATGTTCTTTTTCTCCATTTTATGGATGTATATTCCAGTTGAGTTACTTCAAGTAACACTCTAACCACTTCACTATCGTCTCACGTCTTATCACTTTTAGGTCCCTCTTCTTATGAGTGGGGGATAATCCCCAAGAGCTATCACAGACACTTTGACAAAGCATGGGTAGCTGGCCGACTCCAAACTGTACATAGCCCTTGTGTGGGATTTAAGCAAATTTAGGCTTGATTCCACAGGGCATTGAAAGAAACCAACATAGATACAATTCCTCCTGCAGTACCACACTACCTCCCAGTACAATTCAACAAATGATGCTAGGATTACATTACCTAGCGCCTTGTTTTGCAGTCCATTCATCACACAGATGTCTAGACCATATGAAGAAAACTACTTCGCAAAAAAGTTTCCTTTGCCCAGAGCCACTGGGAAAGATTTATGGCCCTCCAGGTGTAGTACATTTAAAAAAAAAAGGAGTTCTTGTTTCACAACTAACCCATTTCTTGGCAGCACATATTACGTGCTCATGTTAGTATTCCTTAATTGTAGAATACATGGTCAGCGCATCCTACCTTTGTGTTTGTATATCATACCGCAGCCTCTACTTCATACTTGCACAGGAGCATCATGCCATACCCATCCTGACCACGCCACCTCAATCTACACTTCCAACCCCGACATATTTTCCTCCACTTTCAGGTAGTCCACAGTGTTGCAATCAGATTTGTTCTCAGCAAGAAAATTCCACACACCAATTACTCAATCCTGAAATCCTTATTGCCAAGAACTTTCCATGCCCTCATACCTTAAAAAGAAAACCCATCACTACATCATGCACATGAACAAAAGTCTTTAATGACCAACTACTACAGATTGCCTTTATATGCCCTGGGTTAAAAGCAAGTGCAAAAAGAACAGATGACGGACAGAAAGCTGAACAACGTCAAACATTCACCCCCAGTCAAGTTTTGACCTTGCTCCCTATGGAGCAGTCCAGCCCCAACTGCCAGCCCTGGTCCTCTCTTGACCAGAAAGAAGCATCCCGAGACCGGTTTCAGGGTATCACACCTCATGACCCAGGCAAGCTTGAATCCTGTGGCACAGAAAGCATGGGACCCACGTTTGGGCATACCCTTCCCACTTCGGGCACCAAATGCAACAATAACAGATGATGGACGGAATGCTGAACAATGTCAAACATTCACCCCCATCACAGATTTGAGCCTAAATCCATCTTTTTTTTTTTCTTTTGCTCGCCACGCGAGTCCAGTTTGGACCCACCCATATGAAAATCAGTCTTTACCCTCCTCCCAGTGGGAACAGTCCAGGCCCTCCCTAGACCAGAATCAAGCACCTTGGTACCCGTTTCAGGGTTTCACCCCTCATAAGCCAGGCTGGCTTTAATACAATGGCACTTAGGGAGTCAAAAGCAAAAAGAACAGATGAGAGATGAAATGCTCATCAATGTCAAACTTACACCGCACGACACAGATCCGGGCCTAATTCCATTGTTTTTTTTGCTTGTATTCGCACTGGTTTAAAAGCAAGAAGCATCCTTGAGTCCCAATTGGGCAGTGTTTACAGGAGGTGATGCCTTGCGATCGTTCTGAGACCTACTTCGATTTCAGAAAAGTAATATAAACCTTTATTTTATGAATCCCAAATGCATACCCGCATTCAGACGAGAGGCACCATGAGGTGATTTAGTTTACAGCGCTTAATTATAAAAGCGCTTCATTTTTTTGCCTGAGCCCTTGTGTTTTGTTGAACCACATATTGCTTATCAAGAGGACGCTAATTACAACCTACTTCTGTCAACCTAACGGGATGGTATTTTGCTTTTCAAGAGTCTTTGACTAGACTAACCTAGTAAACTAAACTAATTAAGTTGTACAGTACATTCCTAACACTGTAAAAGCCACAAATGATTAGGTGTGCAAACTGCTGTCAGTCAATGAACGAAAATATAGCGTTCCTCACTAAACTAAGAAAGGAAGCAGCAGCACTATGGTAGACAATTGTGATATAAAATCCTTTGCAGCCACTCGGACTCGTTGCTAGGAGCTGACGTGGAAGGGGACTGCAGTAAACTATCTTTATGTTTAAAGCATACCTATTTCCCCCTTCTATTCGTCAGAAAACCTTTGTAGCACAGCTGTGTGAACACTGAAGGCCTGGACAGCACCAATCTAGAGGCCAGGGCCCTCATCCAGGTCAGGTTCCACCGATTGCCATGAATGAGGCGCCATGGCTTTTAGAATAGTAGACGAGTATTAGTTCATTCGTGCCAATGTGGGGAGCCGTGTTTGCGCATATTACGTAGCATAACTAGTCTTTTGCATCGTGTAAACTTTTAATAATAATAGCTGTAAGTGGGAATTCAGTCCGTTCCATTTCTACTCCACGTACACACAACATGCTAATCAGTACTATCGCTTGTTTGTGCCTTGTCGCTTCATTCGTAACACATGCTATAACAGTTAAGTTTGCTCCACCATGAGAGCTTGTTAGAATTATAAGGGGGAACCTTGTTATATAATTTTCCGATTCACAACATATTGTAGAATTATTATCCACATCACAGTCCCTTGGCCCACGTACAATCAAATCGAGCAACAACACAGTCACTGAGTATCGCCTTTTAAATTTGCAGTGTCTCACAAAGGGAGTGTTTTACTTCTGGTGGAAAAAAATAACTTCACGAATCAGTAATGCGATGAATCGAAATGTTTACTATATTATAGGTTTGTGTTAATATTTGTATCTCCGGGGCAGGAGGACTTCCACCTACAGACAAACAATTAATTCGGCTCTCATAATCCATAGGAAAGAACAAGGATGCATGCTGCGTCACATAAGGGCTGAATCATGTTGGACTCGTTCAGGTATGTGAGGAATGTAAGATAATTATCAAATATCTCCAACTACCATTACTTCAATAAAAACTATAAAATAAAAAATAAAATAAACTATCTCCAACTACAGAGTTGCTTTTAACCTTGCTTATGACAGATTCATAAAAGAATTAATAAATAAAAATAACATTCCTACCCTAATGCAATTTTAACTACAAAACCAAACCCCTTTGTGGGTCTCACGTCATATACACAGAAGACTACAAGAACTCTGGGTGAGGCCGCTTACCACCAGATGGTGCTGACGAACAATCACTGTCTTGAAAGCCCACCCAGTCTTCAGGAATATCGACGTTACTCCTGAGCTACAGCGTACTGGTTCTGTTTATATATTCTTGGCTCCCTGGCGCTCTCTCCAGTCTCTGTACAAGTGTGCAAAACTGTACTTTAGCCGGCATGAAATTCATACTTCTATGCATGCAGACATTGTAGGGCACGCAGGAGTATTCGTTACTATAACAAATACACAGACTGTGCGCTCCCTTGCAAGGCAATTCAAAGATAGATACGATCGCCATCAAGCAATGAGAACACATTTGCTCGTCACCAGCAGTTTGATTTCACAGCTCCCCAAGGCTTATTGTGGCACCGTGTGCTTTATAAAACAGAATTAACACTTAGAAGAACAAGCATTGGCTAAGTCAAAATGTAGGGGTTTACATCAAGCCAGCTTGGGGAGAGGAGGTAGAGTACTACAGGTGTAAGCAGCCCCTCGGGCGTAGTTCAACGTAAGGACTAACTTGGGAGGGGGGGGGGGGGGGACAAGCAAACAGAGCTACGAGAGTAATGAATACTGAATTGGGCTGAGGCAAGATATGATTGACAGTCTCAGAAAGAGGCATGTCTATGAAAGATAATGGTTGAAAGGGGCTGAAGAAAGCCCACTTCATGTGTCTTGAACTTATTAGCAATAGGTCTGTTTGATACCCGTGCTGTCAAAACCCAGCCCTAAGTATAGCTGTAACATTATCAGTGACGCTACCTGGGCCTACACAAAGCACTGCCTTATAACGGCTGCTTTTGTTAGCCAACCTTTGGTAGAAACCTGCGTGCAAACTTAAAGTGACCGGTTTAAATACCACAGAGGGCAAACCCAGCCATTCCTCCTTCTGAAGTGGAAAAAATTAAATACTCTACCAATGTCAATATGTGTTATTGATGGCGGAAACAGAAAAAGGCAACAACTGAAGTAAATTGGAGAGAAGGAAGGGTAGGCTTATTAGAAGTTTCGATTTTTTTTCTGGACTGCTGCAGAGTCCCGGAAAGCTTTAACAGTATAAAAACTTGGCTTTGTTTTGGGAAAATGGTTGAGAGAATTTACCACCGGCCCTCGCGGTATACTAAACACAGAAGTTTCTTTCTTTAAATAATCGCGCCTGTGCGCTGCCTCGCCTCATTCATACATACATAACAGCAGATTTTAATGAGTGACTCACTCCTTGCCAGAGTAGCCCATCACCCATTACCTGGGATCTCCACTCTGGTCCTGGCCTTCACCAAATTAATTTAGCCTCTGGACACTTGGAGCAAAATAAAGAATTTGTCATTACTGGCTTAACTTTTTATTCTTCTTTTAAAAGTACAATTGACTACCTTTTATACTGTGTTCGCATAAAGCATTAAGATTGTGTTATAAACTAATTCACAACAACATCGGACACATTATCAATCAAAACCGGAAGACTAGCTTCTCTTTATACAGAATTTATATCTATTTCAGAGTTATGTAGCAAAATATCACCTAATACGTGTTTGTTTTGGAAAGCGCAAGTGCATAATGTGCAATTATTACACCAACATTAATGGTGACACAGTCCATTATAAACATTCAAAGAAGGTGTACACACGTCATTTAAATCAAAGTAAAGTCCATAAGCCTTAATAATTTAAAGGCCCAAACTTTTTACAAAGCGAATAAATCTACCAAGTCCAAATGTCTTATATAGAATTAACAGCTCCTCATAAAATACAGGGTTAACGCTTTTCGGCATAATACTTCATCAAAATCATGTTACAGTGGACACCGTGGAATGCTGCCGATGAAGTGGGAAATAGATGAATCCTATTGAAAAAGGAAATTAATTGCAGAGACTGCCGTAATTATTTCACAATGACTACTTCGAGTGGCGTTAGTGTGACCTCTTTTCTGAGAATAAGCTTTGCGTACAGCCACGCGAACTGTCTATTCGACAGGTGTGACTGAAGTAATTTCACTATTTGGCGTTCGGGTTTCTGATTCTCAGTCAAGGACAGACTGGTTCTTATCACAGCATCCAGGCTAATCAGTTTTTCTTAAAAAAAAAAATGGAATGCAAGTCCACAACTTATGGACACTGGTCTTTTTAGTCTTTCTTTCAAGTTCTTTTTTCTAATTAGTGTTGTTTCACAAGGCAATGTGGCCCATCTTTGGCTGTGGGTGCTGTGTTGTAGTCCTTCAGTATCTAGCATCAGTACCACCATGTATTTAGTTCTACTTCTATGACTATGAAAGTCCCAGGTTTTCGTTCTCAATATCTGGTCCCACACGAGGCACACAAAGAAACATGCACAACCTGCTGTAAAGATAGGTCAGTTTGGCCTTGTGCAGCACTGGGTGGAAAAGTAGAAGAAAAAAAAAAAAAAAAAAACACACTCCAGCTCAGCAGTCCGTCGTGGCTTTTAACAGCATGCCGCAGTATTCTGAAACTTTAAGTCCGATTGCCCTACATGCCCTTACACAGAAACTGGCCTTTGTTATGATAGAGCCTTGGGCAGAAAGACATTTGGAGAGCTTGCAGATGTGTCCACTGTCACTGCATTTTTCTAAAGTAGGCTTGCTCACCTTTAATGTTTTGTGAATACATTTGGATCACTCATATGAGGCTCCCAAAATCTGTCCACTTGCAAATCTTTTTGAACAGGGTCTTCAGGCAATAACATGGAGATATATTGTGTACTTGCTGCAAAAACATACAACACACACACCACCCCCCTTCCCTCCTAGAGGATTGGTTTAAAATGTTTCATATTTTATCTTTTTTGTTGAATGTCATGCAGGCGCCCACTGGTGAAAGGTCTTTAGCACCTCATTACCCTGTCATGTGCTGTAGCCTGGGTTGCATCTCTGAGGGTGCCTCTACCTGGGAAAGCCTGGGCTAAGTACGGCCCCTTGAGCATCAGAATAAACATTTACTTTTCTCTAAGGCAGGCATCGAAAAATCATAAAAATGTTACAACTGTAGGTGTAGTAACATGAAAAATTGACTCGACCTAATTGTAATGTGCTTGCCCCATAACTGGTCTCAAATTGTGTGATCCAAGGCAAATATTTTGTTTTATGGAGCGACCTTTTTCTTCATTATCACATTCAAGAGCACTTTCAGCTATGCGAGTTCATTTCTGGTACACAAAAAACTTTTTTTATTTTTTATTTACTAGACTAAACATTTGCTCCATGTCTAATAAGATTGAGCCCACATATAGGGTACACATGACCCTTGGCTTGCCTCTTAGTATACTAAAAGCATTGTCATCAGGGCAAGGGCAGAGGCAGGAATAAGTCCTTGAGATAAAATCAAGATTTAAAGACATTTTTATTGCTCATTCGTTTTTTGAGTGAACAGAACACCTGGTATTTGTCAACTCACCAGAAAGGGAGAGTAGGCCCTAAAATAGCTCATCCTGATTAAATCTGACTCACCATAGCTAGTAGATTTTTCAAGGCATGGAAGGGACATGTTCAGCTTCTCCTGCTGCTGCACTTCCCTTACCAGAGGATGTATGGATGATAGGAGAGTCACAACACCCCAAGATAAAAGCCCTACAGTGGGGGTTTTAATGGTACTTTTCAATGTGTTTTACTATCACTATTGTTTTAAAGGAGAAACAATGTTTGTGAATAAACAGAGAGAGAGAGGGTTCTGCATTTGAAAAGCCCTGGATGCTTCGAAGCAAAAAAGGTGACAAATCACGTCTAGATACATCTGCAAGGGTTAATAAGTGCCAAAAAAAATAATAAAAAAATGAAAATAAAAGGGTTTTTTATTTTTAAAATGGTGTTGTAGTGACTGATAGGACCAGCTAGCAGTCCAGATTATTCTGTCAACAGCCTCTTGTGTGGTGTGGTTTTAGTTCGAGAAATTACTAGGACTAACTAAATAAGCACTGGCAAAGCAAACAGATCACACTTATATGAGCTACTGTTCTGTCACTGTTTTTACCACGGCTGCTGTGCAGCAAGGCTGAAAGTTGTTTTTTTTCTTTTTTAAGTGCTTAAAAATTGCTATGACACTGCCAGCACTAGTCTTGCCATACAATTGCTGATGGAGGAGTAGGAGGCATCTTGGAAAGGGAGGGCATGCAACACAGAGGATGCAAATGCCTACTGTCCTGCAATCCCGCCAGCAATTTAAAAAGAAAAAGAAACATGACGCAATCTATAATGTTTTTTGTTTTTTTTAATTGTTTGTTTTTAAACTTTCAGCCAAACTGCATAACGGGTGCACTGCTGTGCAAAATGGGTAAAAACATCGACAAAGCCAATAGATCCCTTAGGGAAGACCTAGGGGCTTTGCAAATGCTTTTTTTCTGGCTAGACGGAAGGGTGGGGTGGTAGCGAATTCTGTAAAGCGCTTGACTTCTGCCAAGCGAGATCGCGCTGGGAAAATAGAGAAAAAGTAGTTCACAAGCCAGACAGAAAACAGCGAGCCTCGCATGTTTTCTGTACTTGGTCGATGCGCTCGAGGAGGGCTAGCCACGGGAAAAGGCATGACATGTGCATGCCTTCCACTAATGAAATCAAGCAGATTCTAACAGGCAAGTCCACAGGCCAATGACAGACACTGACGTAATGTGGACAGGCCCTTTATAATTACTAAAGCGTCTCGCTCAGCGAAACGCATGCGCAAGCGACGCAGGCTCGACCCTAAAAAGTAGGACAGGAGGGTGGTAGCAGGGAAGTGCAACGCAGGCAAGCAACAAAGCTGGGTGGGAGGGGAAGCAACTATGGGGGCAGGCAACAATGGAGATAAGCAGCAACAAGAGGGTGGGAAGAGGCAAGCAAAAACTCGAAATGGGAGTGGGGAGGGGACAAGGTAAACTCAGAGCAGGACAGAAGAGCGCAAGACAGCCTGCAAGCACTTGCACTCTATTCTAGAGTGTTGCAACTAAAAGAATAAAGTTGCTCGATATTTGCGAGCAGGGGACAGACAATGCCATGGAACCAGTACTTGGGCTATGCTCTAGAGGAGGGACATACACCTGAAGAGGAAGTAAAGCTGGCATACGCTGAACAAAGAGAAGCAAAGTAATGAGAGCAACAATGAAGTCAACCAATGGTAATCAATGGGCAGTTCTAAGACCCCCTGCAAAATGTCCTTCAAGTGACAGCACATGCACGGTCTCAGGTGAGACCTTAAAATAAGAACTTACACAATTGTGTTGGCTAAATAGAGGCGCAGCTGGTGCATAGCACCATCACCTATTCGGTGGGGACAGGAACTCTTAAAAGATGATCCAACAGGTAGCAGTGCTAATCCTCTGTACATTTTTCTTGGCTGCCTGTCCTTTCCCCGCAGGAAGGCCAGCTAAATAAAGCCCAGGCATTGATGCTACCTGTGAGTATTTGAAGTAGTACTGGCAATAGAGTGGTAGCTTCACAATGATGTCATGTCACGCAGTTACTATAACAGTCTATACACATGCTGATGTGCAGTGCAGCACCTTACTGTGCTTATCTCCCTCATGCTGAAGAAACCCTCTGCAGATCCTTCAATGCTTGGCAACTACAGGCCGATCTCCCTGTTACCATACCGGCCAAGGTCTTAGTGAATATCATGAACAGATGCCTCACCGAACACCTCAATGACCACCAATTCCTCACAACACTCAGTCTGGTTCAGAACCACCCATAGCATGGACACTGCTCTCATGGCTGCCAAGGATGACATTTGCATGACTCTGGACAGATGCGGCATAGCTGCTCTCATCTTCCTGGGCCTCTGCAGCGCCTGACACAGTCTCCTAGCCGGTGCTCATTTAAGACCTACAAGACATTAGAGTCCAAGGAGACCCACTCTGATGGATCCGCTCCTTGCTGACAGGAAGGACCCAGTCAGTCATCCTGGGACCATACATCTTTGACGCTCAGAACTTCATCTGCGGAGTTCAGCAAGTATTCTCCCTTAGGATGACCCTCTTCAACACATACATGATCCCTCGATCCAACATCATCTACCCCCACAACATCCTCTCCTACGCTGACACCACACAACTCATTCTCGCCCTCACAGACAAGACACCCAGTACCCTGATTAAGTTCAATGCATGCATGACTGAAATCGCCCATGGGATAAAGACCAGCTGACTAGAGTTGAACACAGACAAGACAGAAATTGTGATCTTCAGGAAGAGCACTTCACAGTGGGACTCCTTCCGGGGGCCAAAAGAGCCAGGACTGTCACCCACCATCTCAGCCGGCAGCCTCTGGATTGTCATCAACAGCAAACTCAACATGACTGCCCAAGTCAATGCTGTCATCTGCTCATGCACTCATATCCTGAAGATTTTCAAATGTCTCTCAATCAGCATCTGGAAAATGGTTGTGCATGCGCTGGTCACAAGCAAACTGGACTATGGAAACACCCTCTATGCCAGGATCAGCAAAGAAATTCACCAGAAGACTGCAGACCATTCAGAACTCTGCAGAACAAATCTGTCTCTACCTCCGACACTGCACTCGCATCACACCACACCGGAAGGTGCTCCACTGGCTCCCCATACTCAAACGAGCAAAATTCATACTCCTCACCCACACTTTCAAGGCACTTCATAGCACTAGCCTAGCATACCTCAACAATCGCACCTGCTTTCACAAACATTTCATATACCTCTTCCACAGACCACATATAGAAAAGAAAGAAAGTTGTCAAGCTTTCTCCTACATCACTCCTAAACCGTAGAACGACCTGCCACTACACATAAGAGGCCTCCCTCACTTTTTGAATTCCAGAAGAAGCTGAATACCTTTCTTTTCGAGTAGTCCCATCAAACACTAGGTTTGCATAGGCTCACACCTGCTCAGTGCCAGAAGACCCTCCCATGTGACAGTGCACTTTACAATCCTGCATACTATAACACACTTGTTTTTTGTTCAATTTCGGTAGTGC
Source organism: Pleurodeles waltl (assembly GCF_031143425.1). Lineage (NCBI taxonomy): Eukaryota > Metazoa > Chordata > Amphibia > Caudata > Salamandridae > Pleurodeles > Pleurodeles waltl. Next base: position 1,301,564,317 of record NC_090440.1, read on the forward strand.
TGGACAAACGCACCACAGCTGGGGTGCAATCTTCTCCTAAGCATAGGTGTAGATTGTTGGTGCTGACCTCTCAAAGTCCACCTCATACTAGGCTCTTGTCTGCCTCTCACCCTATGTGTTTGGTGGCCCGGAATGTACTAGAATGAAGAAGGAGATCAGAATGACACTTTCGTCTTGGGCTGCACCTGGCACTGCACGCACCAAAGCTTTCTGCCTCAGCAGAATGGTGTTCACCACACCATTCTTCCCTTGTGAGGTCAACCCCTGAACATCCTTAACATCTGTTAGTGGCAGTTGGAAAACCTTGAGCCAAAGGAAGAAGGGTGCCTGCACCAACTGGAAGAATCATACACATTTTAAAGGCTCATGTTAAATGTATACTGGGTGTGTAGTTGCTGGACCTCGTCTCTCGAGCTGACCTACTTTTTGTTGGTGTCCACCCTGCCTTTACCTACCCCAAATCAGTAGGTGTAGTTCCATAGTTTAATGCACCTGCTTCTGAAACATGGTCAAGGTGACTCTCCTAATTTCAATGTCTGCCTAAAGAGTGTATTTTTAAGTTTGAGCTTGGTGCAGAGACATGTGTCAACTTTGATATGTTTTTTCTTTGCCTTTGCATTTTTGCTCAGGTCCAATCTTTCCTTCCTATGTGGTACAGTGTATTTTGACATCAGTTATTTTGCATATTGGTTGCCACCTGGACTTCAGCACTTTCCATCCTGTATTCTGTCGCTGTAGTCACTCTCCCTAAATTCCAATGCATCCTCTCCTGCCATCTTCCCTATTTATTTTTCTATACCACTCACATCTCACCCCTTGTATTGTACTGGAACTTATAGGGCGAACTATACCCCAAGGTGTAAAAGCACTAGCAGCCAGCACCCAATACCAAACAGCAATCAGAGAAGTCCCAATGGCTAAGGGAGATGGAGAGAGAACAGCCATGTTCAAAGCAGCTTTTTTTTTTTAAAGTGACAAAAGTCAGCTTTTGAGATATGGGCGTGTAGGGTATTCAACAGTTTAGCTGCAGCCACCAAGATGGACCAACCACCCAATCTGGCCTTACAGAATCTGGGAACCAATACCTGCTTGCGAAAAGACGATCTGAGAAGCCTACTGTGGGGAGTACCAATGAAACACAGCCCAGTTGGCTGGAGCCTTTATGATGCAGAGATGAAAAAAAGACCATGGAGAGCCTTAAAACATTTTTTTTTTTTACTGGAAGTCAATAGAGTTAGCAAATTCCCTCTCTGACTGAAAAATCCTTCAGGATGTTAAGGATAAGTCGGACAGCTAATTTCTGGACAACTTGAAGTTGGTTAACACAGGAAGCATTGATGTGGAGATACAGAGAGTTGCAGAAGTCCAATCACAAGGTGATAAGCATGATAATGACTGCTTGGCACAGATCCACAGGAAAATAAGGAAGGATCTTTCTCAAAGTTCTGATAATGAGAAAACATGCACGGGTAGTGCTGCTGACCTGGGTATCAAAGCTCAAGGTATTATCGAAAACAACACCTAGGTTTTTGGCTGATTTGACCGGAGTGGAAAGAGGTACACATTCCTTTGGCCACCAGATGTGCGACCAAGCAGACTCTTGCGTGCCAAAGACAGGTACCTCCGTTTTGTCGGCATTACGTTTAAGGGCGTTCTCTCATATCCACCAATTAATGGTGGGCATGCAGTAATTGAGCTTCTCAGCTACAGAAGACAAGCTGTTGAAAGCGGACACGATAATCTGGGTGTCATCAGTGTACAATAGTACTTGAAACCAGAAGAACGCACTACCAATTCAGCCAACAGAGCAATATACATGTTAAAAAGAGTCAGACTCTGGGACAAGCCCTAAGGGACTCCACAAGGAAGACTAAAAGCTTCCACTTTGAACCCTCCACAGTTGTTTGTATTCTTGATTAAGGAAAGACTGGAAAAGCTTAAGAGCAGATCCACCAACACCGATTTGCTGCAGCTGTTGAATCATCCAGACTGATGAGACGGTGTTGAATACAGCTGTCAAATCAAGCATCCAGAATGGAAAACTGCACCCCCCCCCCCCACTCCACCCTCTCTGATCTACTTGACAGCAGATGGTGTCAGAAGCCACACTGAGAGCGGATTCTGTGCTGTGGCCACTCCTGAAACCATTTTCCAAAGGATCGAGGATGTCGTGAGCCTCAATTAATTTCAGAAGTTCCCCGTTAATAAACTTTTCAAGAATCTTGGCTGGCACTGGAAGCAAGAAAGGGGCAGAAGTCTTTAAGGTCCTCCAGATTCACATTTGACTCTTAGTAGTGGAGTGCCAATTGCTTCCTTCCAGAAGGGAAAATCTCCCGATTCCAGAAGGAGAGCAAACACTTTCTGCAAGGAGTTAGCAATAGGTTTCACAGCTAGTTTGGGTATTTTAGGAGGGCAAGGATCAGAAGGAGACCCAGATTTAATATTCAATAACAAATCTTTGGTTTGCTGTAAGGAGATAAGGCAAAGTTTAGTAAGCTGCTTAAGTTCAGTCCATGAGTTGGAGACTTTGGGCAGGGATTCACTGGCCATAGGTAAATCAAAGTTATAATAGATATTCAGTCGTATCCCTTAAAAACAGCTCCATTCTGTTACAGACGTCTTGATAAGGATTCCCCAAGCCCTGAGATGGGAGAGTAGACAGGTATTTTACTACTGTAATCAGTGTCTCAGAGGAGATGCTGGCAGCCTAATTTGTTCTGTAAATAAAGCAGCCTTGGTAGACTTAATGGCAAACTTGTAACACACCAGGAGGCCCTTATGCTTTTCTTTTTCCCCAGGGCCAAAAGTAGACCTCCATCTCCATTACTATCTTCGGCACTGTTGTTGAAGACCCTTGAGTTCAGCAGGGAACCAGGGTGAGGGTGGTTTACTTCTAGTAGCCATTTTACCCTTAGGCAGAGCTATGCTAATAAAGTCAGTAGTGAGCTTCACTTGGAAGCCTTTTGCAGAATAGCCTAAGGTGTCGACATGATCGGCTCTGAAAAGTTTCAATCCCTGTTCCAAGTTAGCATAAGTAATTCTGCTCACATTTCTACAAATAACAGCCTTAGGAGGAGCAAGGGTAGCCATAGACAAAAAAAAAAAAAAGAGAGAGTGGAACACTGAACATGATAATCAGGTGGTCTGTCCAACTGAGGGGGTGAACAAAATCAACCCCGAGGTTGTCATGGTTGGATAAATAAACATTGAGAGTGTGGCATGAATTAAGGGTTGGCACATAGACCTGCTGGGAAAACCCCGGGTTACACATAATTTCAAGGAAGGCAGCCAAGTCCTTACGTAAGGGATCATTAAGATGGAAATTTAAAAAAAACAGAATGCTAATGTGGTTATGTACTAGGAATAGTACAACAGTCTGGCCACACGTCTCAAAAAAAGTTGGCCCTTGATCCAGGTGGTCAGTATACCAGAAAGACAAAAAAAGTGCAATTAACCAAAATTAAGGGTAACAAAGGCAGGCTCCATAGTATACTATTTGCCCAAAGCCATAGTCTAATGTACATCCAAGTCCATCCCGTACAAAAACTGCCAGCCCACCTCCAATGTGATCCAGGCGGTCCAGTCCAATGATGGTGTAACCTGGAAGGACAGCTTTCACCAGGTCAGGGCCAGAGTCTTCGCTAGCCTATATTTCAGTTATGACAAGACAATTCATGGCTAACTCCAGAATCAGATTGTGAGTTTCCCCTCCTGTGTCTAATGAGAGCAGATCCCATCTCCCAACACCGAGTAACTGTTTTTTACTGCCACAATACACAGTTTTGCTTTTAATTGCCCCATAACTAACTTACTTTGTGGGGCCTGTGTTGGGAGGTGGGACTTCTTTATTTTGCTTTTGCCATTACCCTCTAGTCTGCCGCAGCTTCTTTGGTTGCTTGTGCAGAAAAGGTGTTGGCGTTCTAAAGGAACTTTTGTTCCCCTACATCCTGCCTGCTTGTACAGCACCACCATTTTAGTGGTTAGCAGTCTAGCTCTTTCTGACCACTTAGTTCCCTCATTATTCACCTATTTAAGGCGCATGGCAGCACAGAGGTGCAGCGGATGCACAAAGCGGACATGCCACAGGGATGGCCATTTGCTCCTGTACAGCGCCAGGGATGTTGTCTGTTCTGAGCCCGATCAGAGTTTGATCATAGAAAGGTCCTCCTCCCATGTCCAACTCACGGACCTTCAGTATTTGGACTCTAAGTTGACGTGTCAGTCTACGCCGGATGTTTCCAATAGCAAAGTCAAGCACTGTCTTAGCTGTAACTTCCAATTTAACACCTGCACTGGTCCCGCTATACCTTCTTCCTCACCCATGGAGGATTTGCACCTGAATGTGGTCACCAGTCTTAAACCCCCACAGCAAGTTACAGCTCTGTGGCGCCCTGCTCACCAATGCTTGCATTTCACTTTTGTTTTCATTTATATTTAATTTTGTCTGTGATTGATCTTTAAAAGTACTTCTAAATTTTCTCATTACAAATGCAGATGAAAAGGACACCAAAATGACAAAAGCAATGAGCATCAAGAAGACATTCATAAAGCATTCTGTGGGAAGGAAGAGACTGCTGTCGAGAGAGTATAAGACGACGAAGTAAATAGATATCAGAAGTCCAACAGTTGAGAAAAGCAGCACGTGTTTAACTTATTGGAGCACAAAGTACCAATCAAAGGGTGAGGTACCTCTTTTATTAAGGAGAGTAAGGCGAAGATTTGTTGTTTTTCTGGTTATAGAATGAACACCTAGAAGATAAATTAATTCTTGCACAGATGAAAATGAGTTTCTGCGTATAAAGAGACAGTGGGACTTTGCTGCAAACTAACATTATCACTTTGTAGAAATATTCTGCTTTGCATATAGAACGGAGTTACGGCACTGATGCAGCTAAATCTTTGAATAAAAAGTGCTGAACAGATACAGCAGAGGACATGCACACACTAGTAATTTCTTTAACTTAGCCAGATCTGTTTCCTGCATATGTAGCACTGTGGCTCTGGGTAGACAGAGCCGAGCTCTTCCAAGTATTGGAGACAGAGCAGAGCCCGTGAGCAGACAGACTGAGGTGAGCAAGTTCCAAGGCAGAGTCAAGCTCAAAAAGCATGGATTGCTATAATATAAAAGCTGAGGCTCTGTGAGGACTGACAAACCGGGGCCAGCTAATATTCTGTGTGAGTGCTACACTCCTCTCACCCACATTAGTCCGGTGCATGCCCTGTTTCAGAAAAGGAGTGAGGAGAAGGTAGGAGAGAAAAGGACAGTGAATGAGAAGGAATTTAAGGACGAGATTAAAGAGACACAAGGTAGATAGCAGTGAAAGAAGAGTGAATGAGAGAAGATGGAGAGAAAGGAGAAAGTAATGAGAACATTATGACTAACATGGGAAATAACAGAATGAGTGTGAAACAGGAGATTACACAGTGAGAGACATGAGAACAAGCAGCAGAACTGTGATGCTGAGGCACCCTTTACAGCACATTTTACCCGTTCATTTTGCTCTCATCTTCGCCATAAGTCTGACACTGTCAGGTGGTGATGCCAGTGCTAATACTAGATAATGCAGGTACCAATCTCAAAGGAAACGTTTTGGTCACCAGCACTTATGTTTTTTTAAATATTTTAATAAATTAAGCACTGCTTGGGAAGAGAAGGTATTGTACATGTGACACTGTCACTTGGCATCTATGTTACAAAATCGTACAAGGTGGTCTAGTGACCAGTCAAATTATAAACTGTGTTTCACATGGATTATCAAAGGTATACCCCTGACTCACTGAAGGAATTCGCTGTTTTACATTCACCTCCTGGGGCTTGTTTGGAGCAGGAAACCCCAATGAGTGTGAGAGAGGAGCAAGACAGTCTGTGACGGCAGGTCAACTTCGAGGTTACAATAGGAGGGATTTCCTGCAGGAGCTTAGAGCACGTGCAATAATGGTGTATGGCTTGGTGACACTACAAATCATGGTGCCTACAGTGGTAAAGGCCCTGCAGACTCTCCTATACTGCTACCTATACTTTCCATCTTCCTGTCAGACAGTACAAGACATCTCATCAAAGAGGGAACATGATCTCTGCACTGGTTGGGGGTGCAGGCGTTGTGCTTTTACATTGTGAAGAGGTATTGTCTTATAATTCTCTGTGAATAACCCTTCCTTTTGAGCTGTTGGTGAGCCCCCTCATTTTGTGACAGCCAGAAAGAAGCACCCTGTGATTTTCTCATCTCAGTTTTGCTCTTCACACCTATTTCACAATGTCTAAGAGAGCACTTTTTTGAGCTAATTCTGTGATTCCCTCCACACACACTTCTAGCTCTTACCTGGAGTGGTTGTTAATCTTGCAGTTTGTACTTCTTTTAGTAAGGAAAGGCATATTTCAAGTAACCCTTCTGTGCTTTTGTTTGTATCAGACATGCGCATGATTGGGTTGGTACCAGCTATCTTGCCAGCATCCGATACTCACTGGTCTGGTAAACACTCTCTGGGCTCTAGCAGTGCTCAGTGTCCCACGGCAATCCTAGCCGATTTGGCTTTAATGTGCTAAAGCATGAAAAAAACAGGCAAGCACATATGCAGTTTGCATGAGTTAGCACATTAAAGACAGAACTATCGGCTTTACCAGCGTGTATTCTATTACTGGTTTCAAGGATGTTTCCCACGCCGCAACCACATCACACTGCACCTCAGGAAGCTTCACTGGCTCCCCATTCACAAGTGCAGTCAAGGCAAACTTCTCACGCACATACAAATCCTACACAACACAGGACCAGAATACCTGAACTGCTGCATACACTTTCACCAGACACACACGCTCTGGCTCACTCGCACACCTTCCCTGCATCCGCAAAATCAAAACCGTAGGTCACTCATTCTCTTACCTCACACTCAAGACATGTAACCACCTCCCTCTACACATCAGAGACACTTCCTGAGTACCGCAAGAAGAGGAAGACTTGGCTCTTCGTAAAATCACCTTGGAGACCACAAACATGCCCAAGCGCCTAGACACCCTCTCTGGTATTACTGTGCTATACATATCAATATAACATCTCTTGGTCCGCACTGTGTGAAAAGGTATCCCCCACCACTCTGCTTGAAGTACTAACCAAAATCCTCTCCCCGTAAGTTCAGATCTAGTTGCGCCCCTGGTGTCAGGGTCTCTGCTGCAATAGTAAACCACAAACCCTGGCTCAGAGCACTAGTCTGGCAAACACTCCCGCCTTTGCTCACATCGAGACCTGGGCACAAAGAAAGTTAGCATCCGCTTTCGTACTCACAAGTCAGCTTCACATTGATCACCTCTGAATACAAACATCTGCCCCACCCCTCTGACCTCCCCCCCCACACACACACACTCACCTGAATGACTCACAGCTCAAACCCCTAACACTGGAACCACATTATTTGTTAGGGGTGGTGTGGGGCTGGGTGGAAGGAAATAAAGACGGGTTGACAGAGTGTCAAAAAATAACCCGCAGCACATTAACAAGTGATTCAAAGCTCTTCACAGCTACTGTTTGCGTGCTTCTAATGCGGACAGCTCTGTGCGCCTCGCCCAAGACTAGTGCCCCGCCCGGGGCCAAGTTTGCCCATGCCAAAGACAATACTAGTTAAAATTGTCACACATGGAAAGAATTGTGCCATTTAGCGGGTATGCATTCAATCCCAAATCATCTAACACCGCCCTCAAAGGTACAAAGTTTCTCAGTCTTTACACACTCAATCTGGTCTCCGCCAAAACGCCTCAAGAGATGCAGTGCCCAAAACCCTGCTTTAATTATCCAGACATATTCGCACACACCTGGTTCATAAGGGCAGGGTGAGATACGATACCGCGCAAGTCAAAGTAGGCTGGAGTGAGGAGGCCACTCTTAAGCTTGAAGCTGCCGAATTTAACAGCCTCGATCTCAAAAAGTCGGAGAGCCAGGGCCTCCATCCTTGCGTGTATGAGATTAGCAGATGCGAAAAAGAGAGAGCCAGCGAACACACACGCGGAAGGCGGGCGAAGCGTCACAACAGACCAATCACCGTATCCTGACCGCCACTAACAGGCGCAGCGTGATGGCGTCAGCACTGCGGGGGATTTAAAACATTGACGAGAAATAGTGGGCGAAATAAAAAGGATACCATATATCCGCAAGTATTCTTGAAATTGTGCACATACACGTCTAACAGATTTCCATAGAAAGGGCCGATTACATTTTTGCTCGGAGGCTGCATTCAAAAACTAAACGTGGAAAATAGAGGATATCGGAGAAGCCATTTTAATGTCAGGCAAAATAATAAATATATAAATTCTAAGATCAGATGGAAGCTGACTTTGCCCGTATCAATTTAAAATTACTGTCTGCCAACACGATACGGGATTTCCAGCGTTACACACGTTTCCCGTTTTTTTTGCCTTCACCTATGCCATCTTCGAGGCGCCTTGCTGATTGGTTCGCATACAGCTACCTCATTAGCTAAATCTATTGCAGGCTAGAGCAAGGAAAGATAGATCTGAATGGCATAACGATTGACATCAGTAATATCACAACACTACAATTGCATCCAAAATTTATAATTAACCCCTTAGCCGCTGCCCCCCCCCCCCCCCCTTGCACCCCCTTCCCCTTTGTGCTGAGCATTTTTTGGCTATTTGGGATAGTTTGTGCTTAGGCACCATAACATTTTGTCCACTTAAGCTATGCACGCTAAACGTGTGTCTTTTTTTCCAACATTCTGGGGATTCTAAAGGTACCCAACTTTTGTGGGTTCCCCTGGAGGAGACCAAGAAATTAGCCAAAACACAGCAATTTATTATTAAAAAAAAAAAATGGGAAAGAAGTGTTGAAGAAGATAGCATTTGTTTTTTTCCCTGCAAATGGCAGCAACAAAGGGTTTGCGGTGCTAAAATCACCATCTTCCCAGCTTTCAGGAACAGGTAGGCTTGAATCGGAAAACCACAATTTCTAACACAGTTTTGACATTTTACTGGGACATACCCAATTTTTACATTTTTTTGCACTTTCAGCCTCCTTCCAGTTAGTGACAGAAATGGGTGTAAAACCAATGGTGGATCCCGGATAGTTAAACATTTCTGATTATTAGGCAAAATTCTGAATTCAGCAAGGGTTAATTTGTGTAGATCCTTCAATATTTTCCTACAGAAAATAACAGTTAAACAAAAAAAAAAAAATGAGTTGGAAAAAAACAGCCATTTCTGTCTACGTTTTCTTTCATAACCTTTTCCAACTATGACAGATTTTTGAAAGCAATATACTGTTACCTCTGCTGGACCCTTCTGGTTGCGAGGATATATAGGGCTAGTAGGTCATCAAGAACCCACGTTACCCAGAGCCAATAAATGAGCTTCACCTTGCAATTTGTTTTCATTGTATACCGTGTATACAGCAATTAATTTGGTAAAATATAAAGTGTGAATGATAGGTATCAAGCAAACCTATGTATTTCCTAATGGGCACAGGATAAGGCGTTTAGAAGCAGTGGTTATTTGCACATCTCTGAATTCAGGGATCCCCATACTAGCATGTGAATTACAGGGAATTTCTCAAAATTACTTATTTCTTACACTCTGTCTTACATTTGGAAGGCAAAAATGTAGAGAAAGACAATTGGCACTAGTTCTTCTATTCCATGTTCCTCCAAGTCCCCCGATAAAAATGGTACCTCACTTGTGTGGATAGGCCTAGTGCCTGTGACAGGAAACGCCTCAAAACGCAACATGGACACATCACATTTTTCCATTGAAAATAGACAAGTTTTTTGCAACGTGCCTGGATTTGGATTTTGGGCTGTAGCTCAGGTGGCACCTAGGGAATCCTACCAGACCTGTAAATTTTTTAAAACTAGACATCCAGGGGAATCCAGGTTGAGGTGACTTGTGGGGCTCCTACTGGGTTCTGTCAACCAGAATCCTTTGCAAACCTCAACACTCCTACATCAGATTTTGGTGCTTCAAAGTTCTGGAATCTGAGGGGACCCACAAAGCCTTTCCCCAAGTCTTCCAATAAAAATGGTACCTCACTTGTGTGGGTAGGCCAAGTGCCCGCGACAGGAAATGCCCCACAACACAATGTGCACACATCAAATTTTCCAATGAAAACTGATGTCTTTTTTTACAAAGTGCCTTGCTGTGGATTTTGACCTGTAGCTCAGCAGGCACATAGGGAAAGCTACCAAGCCTGTACATTTTTAGAAAGTAGACACCTGTGGAAATCCATGATGGGGTGACTTGTGGGGCTCGCTCTGGGTTCTGTCACCCAGAATCCTTTGCAAACTTCAAAACTGGGCTAATCAAATCACCCCTTCATCACTTTTTGGTGCTTGAAAGTTCTGGAATCTGAGGGGAGCCACAAACTTCCTTCCACCCAGCCTTCCCCAAGTCTTCAGATAAAAATGGTACCTCACTTGTGTGGATAGACCTTAGTGCCCACAACATGAAATGCCCCAAAAAGCAATGTGGACACATCACATATTTCCAATGAAAACTGATGAGTTTTTTGCAAAGCTGTGGATTTTAGCCTCTATCTCAGCCGGCACATAGGAAAACCTTCCAAACCCGTTCATTGTTAGAGAGTAGACACCTATGGGAATCCAGGATGGGGTGATTTGTGAGGCTCTCTTGGTTCTGTCACCCAAAATCCTTTGCAAACCTCCAAATTGCACTAAAAACACTCTTTTCTCACATTTCGGTGCTGAAAAGTTCTGGAGTCAGAGGGAAGCCACAAACTTGCTTCGACCCAGCATTCTACCAAGTCTCCCGATAAAAATGGTACATTACTTGTGTGGGTAGGTCTAGTGCCTGTTACAGGAAATGCCCAAAACGTACTGTGGCGATAATGATAACTGAGGTGAGTGTACTAAATAGTCCTGGGATCTGGAACCATTTAGGGCAACCTACAAAACCCAGACATTTCTAAAAAATAGACACCTATGGGAGTCAACAGAGGTGTGGCTTGTGTGAATTCCCTAAAGTTTTTGTATCCACCATACCCTTCAAAGGTGAAACGTTGAATAAAACCAGTATTTTTCCTTGCATTTCTATGAGGTAAACTCCAGGAATATGCATGGATCCACAAACATCTTATCACCTAGTGTTCCCCAACTTGTCCCAATGAAAAAGCTACCCCACTTGTGTGTCTGGGCCTAGTGCCCGTGACAGGAATAGATCACAAAAGGGTCAATGGTAGTCCTTGCATGAAGGCTACTGTTGACACTGGAGTGATAAATTCCTGACGCGGGCACACAAGTGGGGTTGTGTTTTTATCAAGACAAGTGGGGAAACAGTGTGTGGTAGGAATTTTTATGGTTCCCTGCACATTCCTGTAGTTTACATGATGGAAAAGCAAGGGAAAATAGTGTTTTTAATCAATGTTTCACCTTTGCAGGGTATTCAGGGTAAGAAAAACTTTGTGAAATCCACACATGCCACAGCTACGTAGACTGGCCCAGGTGTCTAGGTTTCAGAAATGTCTGGGTTTGGTAGATTTCCCTATATGGCCACCGAGCCCAGAAAGAAAGACATAGGCCAAACCAGGCTGTTTTCTGATAGGTAATTTTGATGTCTCCACAATACGTTTTGGGTATTTCCCTGTTGCGATCAGTTGCCCACTCACAAAAGTGAGGCAAAGTTTTTCTCGGGAGACTTAGGGTAACACTGGGTGGTAGAAAATGTGTGACTGCCTGCAGATTCCAGGACTTTTCCTCACAGAAATCCAAGGAAAATGTGTTTTAAAGCAAAGTTTGTGATTTCAAGGGTATTCCAGGGGAAGGAAAACTGGTGAGAACCACGCAAGTCCTGCACCATTGGATTCCCCTGGTACCAGTATGTTAAAGTTAATCCACCACTCATACTGGTTTGTTTTAGCACCTCCAGAAATTATGGTTTCAAAGCATGAATATTTGTCAAAGTATCTGAATATTGAAACCAAGCCTTCTGAAGGTGAGCCATAAAGCCACTTCACGGCAGCAACCGCTTTATGATCCATTCACGCACCATTCACGCACAACACACAACACTTTCACTAGGCCAGGGCCCCAATCCAACTAATCACTGCACTCACATCAACTTACCACTGCCAGACAAGGGCCCATCACATTCATACGCCACACAATCGAATAAGTTAGACTACGTTTTACCACCTGTCAAGTAATCGCCTCCTTCTTCCTGAACATTACCGAAGGCATGCATAAGGAACCTTAACTAATGACTCCCATGACAGCCACCTGAGGCTCAGGAAGACATGTTTTTCATGTGCCTTTAGTGCACTCTCTGTGCTAAATCCAGCTCCTTCCAGTTTGTGGATGCAAGCTGGGGTGTCCGAAAAATGCCTTGTGAGGCCCATTCATCAAACTGAGTGAGAATGTCTACCACTGAAACTAAGGCAGACAAGCAGGGGAATTCCTGCAAAGTTTCCTAAAGAGAACGTCATAAATTATGAAGAAGGGTAATGTTTGGCACACAGGGTAGTCTGTGAGAACGTAATATATGTCCCAGCCACCGTTATGTGCAGTGCTGTGACTGTAATGCACTTATCATACAGCAAATTGAATATCTACTAAGTTCTGACAGAGGATGAAATTGGCAAACAGGTCAAACACCCATATGTGTCATTGTCCTTCAGTGCCATAGGTGTAGATGATGTGCATCTGTACTACCTTTACTTTCTGCCTTCTACCTGTGCAATATCCCTGGGAAAACGCACCTACCATAAGCTTTTCTTACCCGTTCATGTCTCTGTCCTCATCAGAGTCCTGACTAATCCTGTATAATTGCCTAGTGAACCAATACTAATGCCTTCTGACATTAGCTACTTGAAGCTCAACAAAACATGTCTTTCATGCGCCATCAGCACACTTACTGTGCTCAATCCAACGCCCTCTGGTTTGTGGATGCAAGTTGGGGGTTTCCGAGTACACGTTGCAAGGCCTATTCTTCAAAGTGAGCAGGCATATCTACCATTGAAACGAAGGCAGACATGATGGGGAAAACTACGAAAGGTCTCTAAACTAAAAAGTCAAACAGATATGCTGTGGGACTCATTCACCAACACTTCCACTTTTTGCTTTGAAAGTGGAGCTACACATTGAGTTTGCACACTTTCAAACAAGTAGAAATGTTAGTGAGTATGTCCCACAGGACATTTGTTTGACTTACTGCACTTACTCTGGTTCTCATTGGCATGATGGTGGTCCTTGTGTAGCATACATAAGTTCCCTAACAAGCACTTCAAAATTCAGTCACACCTTTAACATTTTGCCACACATAGTACTCCGTGACAATGTGGCATATGTTCTGTCCACTAATATGTGCAGGATGGGGACTATAATGCACATTAATCAAACAGAACACCTACTACATTCTGACGGTAGATATAGGTGTCAAGCAGGCCATAGGGAAGTCCATGATTTCCTGAAGTAGATGAACTAAATTTCTGTGGCCGCTTGCCTAACAAAGCAGTGGCCCATGGACGTTCGGTATCCATGCACAGCCACTGAAAGATTTACCCAACAGCAGCTCCACCTCAGTTGATGTCCCAGAACTTTGCTTTAGTATAGAACGTAAAACAAGTAGGGACACAGAGGCCTGGCTGAGATGGGTACTGGGGACAAAAATAAGGACTCTCCTGCTGCTTTCCATCCTTCGAGCACACTTTAAAGCGACAACACAGACAATCTTTTTTAGGTGTTTTAGGACTGCGATCAGTAAAGTGCTGCTTCTGCAGCCTTGCTACATCCTCCAGAACATATGAAGTGGAGGCTGCTGCTCCTGTAGCAACAGTGAGGCTTTCAATTACAGACAACTTGAAGTCAAGGAAAGACATGAGTCTTCTTGTGGTTGTCTTATGATAAACAACATACGTATTGTATGTTGCCATCAGGTGGGTAAACAGTTTCTTGTACCAAGTGCGAGTTTTACATCACGCATTGTACGGTTGAAGAACTTGGTCGTTCTTATCCATTCCACCCATGTACTTATTTTAATCAAGTATACAAGTGGGCTTGTGGACTTTGGCCCTCTGACCCCAAACTGTGATGGGGGAAGTGCTCTTGAGAACATATACATTACGCCTATCCAAGAAATTGACTGTAAGCAGTTGGTTGGAACGCAATGCAGTACTTTGTGATTTCTGGAGCTTCTTGCAAACAGGTTTCTGAGGGAATCCTTTACGGTTACTCAATAAGAGAGCTCTCACAGAACAGCTCTACTCCTGTATAGAAATTGTCCACATAAAGGTTATAACCTTTCTGAAGGAGTGGCTGGACAATCTCCCATGCAATCTTCCCTATGACCCCTAACATGAAAGGGCAACCTACAAGGTTTAGGGTGGAGTCCTTTCCTGTATACACTCTCAAGTTGTACACATAGCCAGAAGAGCTCTCACACACATGTACAGCGTGATGCCATAGTAAGCTCTTTTGCTTCCAATGCACTGTATGAACAGCAGCCTCCCTTTGTACAGGATCAAGGCCTCATCGACTGCTATATTCTTTCCAGGAGTATAGATCTCTGGAAACTCGGCAGACAAATGTTCCACGACAGGACGAATTTTGAACAACCTGTCATGGCCTGGATGGTCCCGGGAAAATGCAGCAGAATTGTCATTGAAATGCAGCATGTGCTGCAATAGCAAAAAAGATCTCTGTTGATGTACGGTGCAAAAATGGGGGTTACCCAAACCGTGAGAGTCGGCCAGTAGGACTGGAAGGTGGGTTTCTGCACTAACCCCATTTTGAGCGTAAGGCCCAAAAATATCTACAACTCCGCCAGCGAATTGGGAGTCCACTGGCGTGCCCTAGAACAGGGCCCTAAAGTGCCTCCATGCTCCCTCAGAAATTGTTCTGCAATCAAATTTGTTTGCTGCACAATTTGCTGAAAGAAGTCGACATCCAAAAAGAGATGGACATAGTCAACTGGCAAAAAGTTGGCTGTATCAACTTTATATACTGTCCTCATCGTCTCCCACAGAATCACTGGAAGAGGTGTCGTTGGATAGAACTCCGCCGACTGAAAAATCACTCCCAGATTCTGCTCCATTGTCCTCTCCCTCAGATGCAGTCTCAGTATCTGCTGTCTCAGTCTCTGTTCCTGCCTCAGAGCTGTCCTCCATAACCCGAGTTACGGCTTGAGCAGCAGTCATCCAACGAAACGCCATCTCTGCTACTGTCTAAACTGTCCCTCTAAAGCACTAGCCTACGTAGAAGGCAGATAGGGTCACAAAAATGTTGGTAGGGTGTGTGTGTGATATGTGCAACAGTAAATGTCAGTCACCTTACCTTCGCTTCTTCTCTCAATCTGTAGATTCTCTGAAGACACTGAAAAAAAACAAAAAAGACACACCATTACTTCACCTTGCACATACCCATCATCACAGGCTTTAGCTCGGGTGGCACCCAGTGCGACAATCATTTTTGGTGCTCCCTCTCCCATGACCCCCTCCTCAGTTTCCCTCACTACCACCCAGCAAAAGTGCCCTTCATCTCTCCATAGCCCCCTAGACAATATATTTCATTTGTTTAAAAGTGCAGGTAACGCCTGGCTTTTCTTATCCACGCAGCTGTTCACATAAAATAGAGATCTGTTGTTGACAGCAGGTACATAAACCATCTGCGCTACTTTATGGTGTCAAAACTGCCACTAGACAAAAGGTTGCTCTCTTTCTGTAGCAGGAACATAATCAGAAGAGTTATCTTGACATTTTTATTGCTGCCTAAAAGCTATATATGCCTGAAGAACGAGTTACTTACCTTCGGTAACGACTTTTCTGGTGGATACATTAGCTACCTGTGGATTCCTCACCTCATGAATACTCCCATGGCGCCAGCCTTCGACGGAAATCTTCTTACTAGTCTCTGCACGTCGACGAGGACGTCACTGTCTCGCACGCGACGCCGTCTGACGTCATACAGGCAATAAGAGGTCCTCGACGACGTGCGGACGTCAGTACCAATCATTTTTTACGTGCATGAGAACAACCAGGCAATGCAATGAAAGAACAAAGCAACATCCATTATATTGTAAAAATACACCACATTGTATGAATAACTGTAAATCTTTTTTATGTACATATATATATATATATATATAAAACTCTTTCTTTTAAAATATATACACACACCAAGTATATACATAAAGATATATACACCTATACCTATATATATATAAATATATTATATATATACATCTATTGCACCCTCAAAGATCAAGAGGAGCGCACTCAAGGATTACTTGGCAAGACCATAAAGGCAACGGGGAGGTGGGTGGGACCGTGAGGAATCCACAGGTAGCTAATGTATCCACCAGAAAAGTCGTTACCGAAGGTAAGTAACTCGTTCTTCTGATGGATACAACTACCTGTGGATTCCTCACCTCATGAATAGAGTCCCAAAGCAGTACCACGCCCGGCGGTGGGTGCCTAAATGGTCAAACCAAGAAATCCTGCAGCACTGACCGTGCAAAATGGCCGTCCCTTCTAACCTCAGAATCTAAACAGTAATGTTTTGCAAAAGTGTGAAGGGACGACCAAGTTGCGGCCTTGCAGATGTCGACCACAGGAACACCTCTGGCTAAGGCCGAAGTGGCCGACTTAGCTCTGGTGGAATGAGCTCTAATGCCCTCAGGAGGATCCTTCTTTGCCAAAGAGTAACATATTTTAATGCAAAGAACAACCCACCTGGATAGTGTTCTCTTGTGGACTGCCTTTCCTCTCCTCTTGCCCACGTATCCAATAAACAGCTGATCCTCCAGCCTGAAATCCTTTGTTCTATCGATAAAGAAGCTCAACGCTCTCTTTGGATCCAGACGGTGCAGTCTTTCTTCCTCTTTGGAAGGATGAGGCGGAGGATAGAACGTGGACAAAGTAATTGCCTGAGCCAAATGGAAGGGTGAAACAACCTTCGGGAGGAAAGCAGCCTTGGTCCTCAACACCACCTTATCCCCATAAAAAGTTGTATAAGGGGGTTTTACTGATAAGGCCTGCAACTCACTCACTCTCCTTGCTGATGTTATAGCTATCAGGAAGACTGTTTTTAAAAACAAATACCTCAAGGGGCAAGAATGCATAGGTTCAAAAGGGGACCCCATAAGGAAAGTCAGGACTAAGGACAAATCCCATTGCGGCATAACGAATGGCTTTGGAGGATATTGATTTAGAAGACCTTTCAAGAATCTGATAACAATAGGGGATTTAAATAAAGATGGTTGGTCTGGAAGACATATGAAGGCTGACAAGGCCGATAAATAACCTTTAATGGTAGCCACTGCACAACCTTTCTGCGCCAGAGATAGAGCAAAAGACAAAACGTCCGATAGATGAGCTTGTAAAGGATCAATCTGCCTCTCTCCACACCACGCAACAAATTTAGACCACCTATTAGCGTAGATAGATTTAGTGGAGTGTCGCCTGGCCGCTAATATAACATCCACTACCTCAGGCGGGAGAGAGAAGGAACTCAGGTTGCCCCGTTCAATCTCCAGGCATGTAGGTGCAGACTCTGGAGGTTGGGGTGTAGAACCTGCCCCTGGGACTGCGAGAGGAGGTCTGCCCTGAAAGGGAGACGGAGCGGCGGGCACGTTGAGAGTTGGAGAAGGTCGGAGTACCACACCCTCCTTGGCCAATCCGGAGCTATTACGATTACTAGAGCCCGGTCTTGGCGAATCTTCCTCAATACTCGAGGAATCAAGGGTATGGGAGGAAACGCGTAAAGCAACTGGCCGCACCAGGTCATTTGAAACGCGTCCCCCAACGCTTCCTGCATCGGATACTGAAGGCTGCAGAACAACGGACAATGCGCGTTCTCTCGAGTGGCAAACAGATCTACCCGAGGAAACCCCCACTTCTGGAAGATTAAACGGACTTGATCTGGATGGAGACGCCACTCGTGGTCTGCCGAGAAGTGGCGACTGAGACTGTCCGCACGCACGTTCAAGACTCCGGCCAGATGGTTTGCTATCAAGCAAATCCGATGGTCCTTTGCCCAGGACCATAGTCGAAGAGCTTCTCTGCAGAGAAGGTACGACCCCACTCCTCCCTGCTTGTTTATGTACCACATCGTGGTAGTATTGTCCGTTAGGACCTGTACCGACTGACCACGAAGGGAAGGGAGGAAGGCCTTGAGAGCCAGACGTACAGCCCGTAACTCTAACAGATTGATGTGAAAAATCTGTTCCTCTGGAGACCAAAGACCTTTGATCTCCAGATCCCCCAGATGAGCTCCCCACCCTAGAGTGGAAGCATCCGTTATGACTGTGGCCACTGGTGGCGACTGCTGGAACGGTTTTCCTTGTGAAAGATTGTTGCTTGCAATCCACCACTTCAAATCCACAGCAGCATCTCTGGAGATCTTGACAGTACCCTCTAGATCCCCTCTGTGTTGAGACCACTGCCTTCGGAGGCACCACTGAAGAGCCCTCATGTGCCAGCGAGCATGCGTGACCAACAGAATGCAGGAGGCAAAAAGACCGAGCAGACGAAGGACCTTGAGGACTGGAACTACCGCTCCATTTCGAAACATTGGAACCAAATCCTGAATATCTTGAATCCGCTGAGGCGGAGGAAAGGCCCGACCCAATGTCGTATCCAGTACTGCCCCTATGAACAGGAGGCGCTGAGAGGGCTCCAGGTGAGATTTGGGCTCGTTCACCGAAAAGCCCAGGTCGAACAACAACTGGGTTGTTGACTGCAGTTGACGCAACACAAGCTCCGGGGACTTGGCTTTGATCAACCAATCGTCCAAGTAAGGGAATACTGCTATCCCCTTCCTTCTGAGCTCTGCCGCAACCACCGACATCACCTTCGTGAAGACTCGAGGTGCTGAAGTAAGACCAAACGGAAGGACCGCAAACTGGTAGTGTTGCGATCCCACCACAAACCGGAGATACTTCCTGTGTGACTTGAGTATCGGGATATGAAAGTAAGCATCCTGCAAGTCGACAGACACCATCCAGTCTTCCATGTTCAACGCCAAAAGCACCTGTGCTAGGGTC
Source organism: Pleurodeles waltl (assembly GCF_031143425.1). Lineage (NCBI taxonomy): Eukaryota > Metazoa > Chordata > Amphibia > Caudata > Salamandridae > Pleurodeles > Pleurodeles waltl. The sequence goes on from NC_090440.1 coordinate 1,301,583,305, forward strand.
AGCATCTTGAACTTTTCCTGCTTGAGGAACCAATTCAAGATCCTCAGGTCCAGAATTGGTCTCAAACGACCATCCTTCTTGGGAATCAGGAAATACCTTGAGTAAACTCCTTGACCCCTTTCCTGCTCCGGGACCAACTCCACCGCGCCCTTTAAAAGGAGGACTTCTACCTCCTGTTCTAGCAACAGGAGGTGTTCTTGTGAACAATACGAAGGGCGGGGCGGGATGAGGGGCGGAAACTCCCGAAAGGGAAGGGTGTAGCCTTTTCCCACAACACTGAGAACCCAAGTGTCCGACGTAACAGTCTCCCATTTGGTGAGAAAATGCTGTAATCTTCCCCCTACAGGAGAGGAGTGAGTGGGAAATGGTGGAAGCCTAAGGCTGCTTCCCCTGCTGCACCCCGCCAGAGAATGAGGAAGAGGCAGAGTGCTGCTGAGAGGCTCCCCTGGTGCGGACCCTACCCCTCCCCCTAAAAGATCTATAGGGATGGGAAGAGGCAGGTTGCTGATATCTTCCCCGAAAGGAAGAGGAGGAAGAGCCACGCCCAAATCCACGAAACCTCCTGAAGAATCTGGAAGAGGCCGTGGAAGAAGGAGCTTGGAGTCCCAACGACTTAGCCGTGGCCCTGCTCTCCTTAAAACGTTCCAAGGCCGAATCAGCCTTAGCCCCAAACAGTTTGTCCCCATCAAACGGGAGATCCAACAATGTGGACTGTACATCTGCCGAAAAGCCCGAGTTACGTAGCCAGGCCTGTCTCCTTTCCACCACAGTTGTGCCCATTGCTCTGGCTACCGAGTCGGTGGTATCCAGTCCCGTCTGGATAATTTGGGTCGCAGCAGCCTGGGCATCAGAGACAAGATCCAAAAGACCCTGGGGAAGCTCTGTAAACGAAGAGGAGATGTCATCCATCAGAGCATGAATATACCTCCCCAGGATACAGGTCGCATTAGTGGCTTTTAACGCCAGACTGCAGGACGAAAAAATCTTCTTCGACTGCGCCTCTAGCTTTTTTGAGTCTCTGTCCCCAGGCACCGTCGGGAAAGAACCAGGCGCTGATTTGGACGAACAGGAGGCCTGCACAACCAAGCTCTCCGGCGTAGGGTGCCTAGATAGGAAACCAGGATCAGTTGGAGCCGTCCGATACCTCCTGGCCACGGCTCTGTGAACTGCTGGGGAAGATGCCGGCTTCTTCCACACCTCTAAAACCGGATCCAGCAGAGCGTCATTAAAAGGTAATAGAGGCTCCGCCGCGGCTGAGGCCGGATGCAACACCTCTGTCAAAAGGTTTTGTTTCGCCTCCACCACCGGCAAAGGCAGGTCCAAAAAACTAGCTGCCTTCCGTACCACTGTATGAAAGGAAGCAGCTTCCTCGGTATATTCCCCCGGGGACGAAAGGTCCCACTCAGGGGAAGTGTCCAGCCCACTGGCCGACTCCAGTCCACGCAGCCCATCACCCGAGTCCTCTAGCTCTCCTTCCTCTAGGGCTCGTTGGTACTCCTGCTCCTCTAGTACCCGGAGAGCACGCCTCCTTGAATGCAGTCGTTGCTCAATCCGCGGAGTCGACAACACCTCCGCCGAAGTCGGAGATCGGCGCCGATCTTCCGAAGCCACCGACGCCGCATCCGGCGCCACAGGTAACTTCGGCGCCGACTGAAGAGCAGATGAAACGGATGGACCCACCGGAGTCACAGGCCGAAATCTCGACGTCGACGGGATGGAAATCCCTGGGGCCAATCCCTCCGAAGCCATCGGAGCGGCCACCGGCGCCGACACTGGCTCCGAGCCCACGTTCCCAAACGGGAGAAAGGGCATAAAGGGTGCCGGCCGAAGAGGCGCAGGATCACCCAAAGAAAAGGCCAAAGGCCCAGCCGGAGCACCCCCTGGAGCCATCTGTTGGAAGATGGCATACATCGCATTCAAGAATGCGGAACTATCGGCTCCAGGGGTGGGAAAAGCCGGATACTGGGGTGCCTGACTCGGAGGCGACCCCGACGCCGGCCTCGGCGTCTACGCCGGAGAAAAAACCTGAGGCTCCAATACCTCAATCACCGACGCCTGTCCAGGCGAAGTTGGAGACGTCGGAGAGAGCAACGGCGTCGAAGGATGCGGCGTCACCGTGGGGCTGACCTCCCATGTCCTCCGGCGCCGATCCGGAGACCTGGAACGAGCCTCCCTTGAATGACGCCGAGATTCTCTACGGCGCCGGGAGTCTCGATGACGCCGATGTCTTGGAGAAGACTTTTTCTTGTGATGCTTCTCCTTTGACTTGGCCATAAACAGCTTCGCCTCGCGTTCTTTAATGGCCTTCGGATTCATGTGCTGACACGAATCACAAGTCGAGACGTCGTGGTCGGAGCTCAAACACCAAAGGCAATCGGAATGAGGATCCGTCACCGACATCTTGCCTCCACACTCACGACAAGGCTTAAATCCAGACTTTCTCTGCGACATTATTTCCACAGAGAAAGAGTACGCAGCAAGATATACACTGTAACCGCAAGAGTAACAGTTGCTCCCTCGAAGATAACCGTTTCGAATGCACGGAAAAAAGGGAACTGACGTCCGCACGTCGTCGAGGACCTCTTATTGCCTGTATGACGTCAGACGGCGTCGCGTGCGAGACAGTGACGTCCTCGTCGACGTGCAGAGACTAGTAAGAAGATTTCCGTCGAAGGCTGGCGCCATGGGAGTATTCATGAGGTGAGGAATCCACAGGTAGTTGTATCCATCAGAAAGATATATATCTATATATATATCTCTTATAGAGATACACACATATATATATATATACATACATATATATATAAAACACTTTTTTCACTTTAAAAAAATGTATGTGTGGATTCCCTGTGGGCCAGTCTTGGCTCCCGGAAAACAACACATGTAAAAAAAGACAGTGACATATATATATATATATATATATATATATATCCTCCAACACTCCCTTACAATATCAGGAGAACCAGGACACCTCCAAAATGAAAATATTTCTTGAATTAATTTATTCCAGCATAGACATCCAACGCGTTTCGGCAACCTCCTTACTCATGGATAGATTTCTGCTAAAGTGCTCACCTTAAAAAAACAAATTAATCACAAACATAAATGACAGACAATTCTTAAATACAACAACCATAAAACACATAGCGCGGCGGCCATCTTAGAGTGTCCAAAAGAACTAATTTGCACAGTAGTTTGTACCCCACTCTTACATAAGGTTAATCCAGTTTGTTCTAATATCAATTCACATTCTATCGTACAATTCATCATGGTGTCATTACCCAACACATAAAATCTAATTGAAAGAGAAATACAATGTTATAAAATTGGTTAATCCAACATTGAGGTATACAAAATATAAATATTTTCAAAATTTTAAATTTCAAATTTTAAAATTTACATATATTTCTTATAGACCTTAAATAGTTTCAGATATTATAAATATATTATCTATTAGTACCCAAATTGGAATTTCTACCATTAAATCCTATAACGCCCAAGTGGGCATCCACAAATTAGGATAACACTGTATTACTTATAAACCTTCAATATTTTGAATGTATTGAATATTTGTACCCATGTTGGACTTATTAACATTGAGTCTCATACCACCCAAATGGGCATATATACTTACAAAAGGATTTCCTTAGAAAATATCTTGCTGCTCAAGATATTATACAGCAGATCTAATTCATGTACTGGACCTTTACAACCCACATAATTAAAGGTACACATTCTTCTACTGTGGTAATTAATAAAAAAAACAATAAATAATCACTTAAACCAATTTTACAAAAAATATTTTACAAGGAAATTTTTTCTCATACATGTCACCATCACTCAAAGTGTTATTCTAAAAAAAGGTCCGCCTTGCCCCTTCACCTCATGTTCAAGAATATATACAAAATATCTACCCTAGATGGATACTCAACTCTTCACTTGAATTCAGCCCGATAGGTTCCAGTGTCTCAAAGTCTATTATATATCTGGACTCTAAAATGCGCAGCAGCTACTCTCTGTCTGTTTTTAGAATAACACTTTGAGTGATGGTGACATGTATGAGAAAAAATTTCCTTGTAAAATATTTTTTGTAAAATTGGTTTAAGTGATTATTTATTGGTTTTTTTATTAATTACCACAGTAGAAGAATGTGTACCTTTAATTATGTGGGTTGTAAAGGTCCAGTACATGAATTAGATCTGCTGTATAATATCTTGAGCAGCAAGATATTTTCTAAGGAAATCCTTTTGTAAGTATATATGCCCATTTGGGTGGTATGAGACTCAATGTTAATAAGTCCAACATGGGTACAAATATTCAATACATTCAAAATATAGAAGGTTTATAAGTAATACAGTGTTATCCTAATTTGTGTATGCCCACTTGGGCGTTATAGGATTTAATGGTAGCAATTCCAATTTGGGTACTAATAGATAATATATTTATAATATCTGAAACTATTTAAGGTCTATAAGAAATATATGGAAATTTTAAAATTTGAAATTTAAAATTTTGAAAATATTTATATTTTGTACACCTCAATGTTGGATTAACCAATTTTATAACATTGTATTTCTCTTTCAATTAGATTTTATGTGTTGGGTAATGACACCATGATGAATTGTACGATAGAATGTGAATTGATATTAGAACAAACTGGATTAACCTTATGTAAGAGTGGGGTACAAACTACTGTGCAAATTAGTTCTTTTGGACACTCTAAGATGGCCGCCGCGCTATGTGTTTTATGGTTGTTGTATTTAAGAATTGTCTGTCATTCATGTTTGTGATTAATTTGTTTTTTTAAGGTGAGCACTTTAGCAGAAATCTATCCATGAGTAAGGCGGTTGCCGAAACGCGTTGGATGTCTATGCTGGAATAAATTAATTCAAGAAATATTTTCATTTTGGAGGTGTCCTGGTTCTCCTGATATTGTAAGGGAGTGTTGGAGGATTTATTAGGGCCTCTCGGAGCCCATCCAGGACCGCTGTATGGAGCTCCTGTATTCCGGGACTTGTGTATGAATTATATATATATATATATATATATATATATATATATATATATATATATATATATATATATATATATATATATAGATAGATATATATATATATATATATATATATATATATATCGATGTATAGATAGAGATATTTCTCTATCTATATAAACATATATATATATATATATATATATATATATATATATATATATATATATATATAGAGAGAGAGAGAGAGAGAGAGTCAGCCTCTCTATATCACTTTTTAAAATAAATGTGTGCTTTCCCTAGGGCCAATCGTGACCCCAAGGCAAACAACACATGTGTACAAAAATCATGCCCATGTCAGAAGGACCAACCCCAACATTTTCAATTTGTTTTTTTAATATATCCTCAGGGGGGAAGGGGTTGCCACCCCAGTGGAAAACCATAAAAAAAAAAACATTATGACTTCCCCTTAGGGGATCAGCCTGTGTGAGGAGGGCCAACCTGCAATTTTTTTATTACCATTATTTTATTTAAAAAAACATTTTTATCCCCAGGGGAGGAATCCTTCCTTTTCATATTTGATATTGCCCCCACAGAGGGGGTGGCCCTCTTACACAGGGCCCGAAGCAATCCCTGGGGCCAAGTGCCTTTTCCTGGATGTGAATGGTGCCAGGAAGGCATTGCTGGAAAGGGGAGACTCTCCCCTTACCATCAATGCCTCCCTGGCATCTGGGGAGGCTGTTTTGGCCTTTCTTCCCCACCGGAGTGGGGAGAGAACTACCTGTCCCGCTCCGCTGCTCTGGTGGGGAAAGCGTGATATCAGTGTGCCTCACGCTGATGTGTTAGATGGGCGGGATGAGGGGTGGGGGAGACGTCATAGCTCTTCCGCGTTTCTCAAGGGGATAAAAAAAATCCTCCAGGAAACCCCTCCCTGGCATCGGCTAGTGATTGTGTCATGCACCAGGGAGGGTGTGCGTGTGTCAGCCATTGGCAGACACACGCACTGATAGCGTTAAATATACCCAGAGTAGTTTCCAGCACTCTTTACAATATGGATTTGTTCTCCACCGAGGATGCTGGGTGGGGTAATCCAGCCCTGCCAAGTTTCCCAGGTCCATGCTTGAGGTGCTGCTCCAGTCTAGGTTTTTTCTTTTAATTCAGGCACTTGTAGTCTTCTGTGTTCCATTATTAACCAAAACTACAAGGCCCACAATTCAAAGGAAAAAAACCTGGACTAGAGCAGCCAACCACACGGGGACATGGGAATCTTGGCAGCTATGGTAATCATCTCCACTGTGTCCTCAGTAGAATTGACACTTTCTTTCACAATAGCTAGGACATTTGTAATTCTATGTCACAGCCCTGCCGAATTTCCCTGGTCTATATGTGGTGCTCTGCTCAAGTCCAGGTTTCTCTCTTTTAATTTTGGGCCTCCTAGTCTTATTTATTCAAATGTAAACCAGGACTACAAGTCCCAGAATTAAAAGGAAAAAATCTGGACTTGAGCAGCCCTTGTCTAACAGGATTTGATGTCAGGACCAGGGGCTTTAGATTATGCATTTTCTTCTCCGCTTTATTGATACAGACGCCATGTAATAACACACCATAAACAGAGTTGTTGTGGAGAAAATTCTACGACACCCATAACAGTTAAGCTTAAAATTACAAATGCCAATGTCATTTCATGTTTTAACCAATCAGGGCTTAGTCTGCTCTACAAACGTGCCAACAAGAATGAGCACCTTTTATTTTCTGCTCCACAGCCATATTAAGTATCTTTTCCTCTATATGCCATGTTTGTAGTGTTTATTAGTTTTAAAGTCCTTGTTATTGGTGCCTCTTGGGTCATCTTGTTCTATTGTTCTATATAAATATTATCTATATTACTAAGGCACCACTGGGTAATTATAGTTAGGTAAGTGTTTCCTTTTTTTTAAATTATTGTTACAGGAGCATCAAGCCAGAGCTAATACATATATAACTAAATCTTTATCATTCACACTTCATTGCTTTATCTTGATACATTTTCCCATTCATCAAATGATAATGTTTCCCTTATCCTTATGATGTTCTTGTCGATGTGTAAAAAAATTAGCTGTGGTGTCATCAAAACCTGTATATTAAGCACTCATCTCACATACTGACTGACTTCTTACTTGAGAGGCTCCAGGTTTCTAGAAAATATATGAGGTAAGTCAACATTGTGGCAGCCACAGCAATGGCAAGTAGATTCGAGCTTCTTTCACCAGCTAGATATTTGTCTGGCATGTAGTTGACGCTAAATCATTTTTATAAAGTTGGGCCTTCAATCCAGCTGTTAATAACACCTCCTGACCCATCTCCAACAATTTCCTAAAATTAGTCCTTTTAACCGCTAGTCTTCTCTTCCAGTTACCCTCTTACTTGTCAAGGTCATCTGGCATAAAATCCAGCAGAACTTTATAGATTTGCCTAATCTCCCTCCTCTTCCCCCTCAGAGAGGCCCATATTATCCAATAGTGGTACCTACATCATAGTCATTTTATCCCTGTTTATTTTCAATGCATAGTCCCTGATTGGCAGACTTGAAAAAAGTCGGCTCCATCAGCCCAAATTTTAGTTGTGGTTCCTCAAATGAGTATGTTTGATCACCCATCCCCTCTACTCCTGACTTTTCCCAGGTGAGGCAATATTTGTCATGGAAAATGTTTGGGAAAACTGTTGAGCACTAGAGCGGGGTACAATATTTATATAACCCTATTTTCAGTTTCTGCTTAACTTGTACCCAAATCTTTTGTGCCATCGTTAACACCTTAAATTTAGTTTTCTTAAAATAGATTGGCTCTACAGTCTTTAAAAAAAGCTTTTGCTTAGTCTTTCTATGCCAGCTCATATATAGAAGGCATTCCCTCAAGCCCTACTTCTTTAATTTGCCTGCCTGTGATTAAGATCCGCAAATGCTGTAGTATTGCTGCCCAATTGAGAACCTAAAATTAGGTGTCGCTCAACCTCCTCTAGCCCTGGGAAGCATCAGGTATTTTAATGTTCTCCCGCCCGGTTGTATTTCCATATAAAGCTACTACAATTGCCTCCATCTTATTAAACCACTGTCAGCGTTTCCATAGGAAATTCCTTTTTTGTTTTGCTAGTAACTTTGGACCTGTTTGAGGAATCACCACAAAACTTTCCAAAACATTTCTCTTTTTTTGTCTAGCTTGTGCATGGAATGTTTCAGGGTGATCCGTGAAGTAGAGTCAGAGAAAAAAGAGGAGTCTCAAAACACTAAGGGGCATATTTATACTCTCTTTGCGCCGGAATTGTGTCGTTTTTTTTTACGCAAATCCGACGCAAAGCTAACTCCATATTTATACTTCGGCGTTAGACCCGTCTAGCGCCAAAGATCTTGGAGTTTGCATCATTTTTTAGCGTGGACACCTACCTTGCGTTAATGATATGCAAGGTAGGCGTTCCCGTCTAAAAAATGACTCCAAGGCATGTGCGCCTTATTTAAACTCCTGTGCAAAAATGACGCACAAGAGTGGGCGGGTCAAAAAAAATGACGTCCAGCCGCTTTAGCGTCATTTTTTAACGCCTGGTCAGGGCAGGCGTTAAGGGACCTGTGGGCTCTGAAGGAGCCCAGAGGTGCCCTCCCATGCCCCCAGGGACACCCCCTGCCACCCTTGCCCACCCCAGAAGGACGCCCAAGGATGGAGGGACCCATCCCAGGGAACTTAAGGTAAGTTCAGGTAAGTAATTTTTTTTTCATTTTTTTGTGGCATAGGGGGGCCTGATTTGTGCCCCCCTACATGCCACTATGCCCAATGACCATGCCCAGGGGACATAAGTCCCCTGGGCATGGCCATTGGGCAAGGGGGCATGACTCCTTTGTGTGCTAAGACAGGAGTCATTTCAATGGGGGTTTGGAGTAAAAAAAAATGGCGCAAATCGGGTTGAGGCCAATATTTTGCCTCAACCCTGACTTGCCCCATTTTTTGACGCCCAAGCTCCATTTTCCCCTACGCCGGCGCTGCCTGGTGTGGGTCATTTTTTTTGACGCACACCAGTCAGCTGCGCCGGCTAACGTCATTCCATAAATAAGGCGCCCGCATGGCGCTTTGGAATGGCGTTAGCCGGCGTTAACTTTTTTGACGCACAACTGCGTTGGCGCAGTTGTGCGTCAAAAAGTATAAATATGGCCCTAAATCCCCTTGCATTTTCCATGGACTTTTTTTTAAGAAGCTCTACTGGAAAAAATGCTAAACGGAATTACACCAAATTTGGTAGGAAGCTAGATTTTGGCCCATAGAATGTGTTTGTTTTTGATTTGGTGTTAATCTGTTTAGTAGTTTTTGAGAAATTAAGGTTCAGAAATATTTGAATATCAGGACGGTTGGGTTGAGGGACTCTTGCAAAGGTTTAGCTGGTGTTGGGCTGGTCTGTGTCCCCACCATGCTATTGATTACTGCTTGTCTCTCCCTGGCCATAGTTTTGGAATCCAGGCCATGTAGTTGTATCTTTGAGGTCTGTGTGCAGTTTTGCATGAAAAAGTACACTGTTGGCTAGCGCCATTCCAAAACGCTGGCCGGGCGTCATATTTATGGAATGATGGTAGCCGGCGGTAAGGCCCGGCTAGCGTCATGAAAAAGGATGCTAGCCAGGTGGGGGAGCCGTAGGGGGAACAGGAGGCTGTGTGTCAAAGGATGGGCACCTGTGGGCCCACTCCATGGTCTCTTACCATGGAAATAGGCCCACAGGTCCCCTAACGTCTGCCCTGACCCAGGCATTAAATAATGGCGCTAAGCAAGCTTAGCGCCATTATTTAAGGCCCCCTTCCGCCGTGCTTGATTTTAGCACGGAGGATAAATATGGCGCTAAGGCCATATCGTAATTTTTTGCATGGGGACGCCTACCTTGCAGCTCATTGATACAAGGTAGTTTACCACAAGCAAAAAATGACTTTAACTCCAAAACTTTGGCTCTAGGCGGGTCTAGCGTCAAAGTATAAATATGGAGTTAGGTTTGTGTTGACTTTGCGTAAAACAAAAATGACGCAAATTCAGTGCAAACAGAGTATAAATCTGGGCCTAAGTCCTTTAAAGAGTGGTCATTCTTCCCCTGTACTGCTGTCCTGGTGAGGGGCTAGTCTCAGGGCCCAGTATGTGGAGGTCAAGCTGTTAGTGCTGGGCTCAGATTTTGCAAGGCAGTGGAGATCACTCTCGACTTGCAAAGTGCATCCTCTCTGTCACTTTGTGGTGGCTGTTGACTATCAGGATCACCAGAGAATGATCCCACTCTGCGGTTGTATGTAGAGTGGACCGATCATCCTACAACTCTCCTGGAGCTCTAAGGCCTCCCTCACCCCAGGACCCGGCGAGCCACCTTTTGCTTCAGGTGTCATGTGCGGGCCCCTGTCACAATCTGGGAGCAGGGTAGCAGATGGGCACATGCACCTATGGTTATCCACTCCACCACCATGGGAGCCCCTCTACAGATAGGAACCTCGCTCAACTTTGAGGGTTCACCTGAGAGGGAGTCCCCCATTATCCTCTCTCAGTGGTCGCAACCTCTCCATCTGTGTCAGACGGGCGAGGAAGCTGGTGTGTGGATGCTGAAGCAGGTGCATTAATAAAAATATTATTGAGTATTCATGTAGTCTGAGTAATGAATTTGCTTAGAAAATGTATTAATCTAGAGAAACATGATGCATACATTTGAAAATTATGATCACGATGAGTGGCCGCCATTGTTCACAAAGTGTGCTTATTAATGGCTTATTAATATGACATATGGATCTTTTTGTTTGATTAATGTAGTAGTACATCATATTGAGGGTTATGCATTATGTATTAGTTTATTAATTGTAGGCTTTAACTTAGTGGAGGTCTTGGCCTAGTTGCACGGCCTCATGTCAAGCTGTATTTCTTACATTTTTAATAAAATGGTTGTTCAGAGAATTAAACTGTGATTTTCCACTATACTGACTAAATGTGCTCATAGCTAAAAGTCTTTCTCATGAGAACCACTGGCTAGACAATGCTGTTCTTGCTAAATGTAACATTATAAGTGTAATGTGTGTAAGACTGACTTTCTCAGGAGCAGAACAATGAAGACACTGACTGGAGTATTACAAGCAACAATATTGTTACCTGACGAGCCGGATGATGAGGACATTACAAGACTTGACAAGAGAGTGCCTAGCTTTATTGCTTAAAGACTTTGCCTTTTCTAAACTTTAATGCTGAATCCTGATGTCTCGCTGACCAAACTGATGTCCTGATGATGAAGACTATTTTAGCTTGATCTTCCATTTGAGGAGAGGCATATCATTACTGATGTGTTTCTTAAGATTGTTTGCTTTTTTTTCTAGGTACAAATTGCACTATTTTGATAGAGCCATAGTTAGATGTGTTCTAAATTTGTATGTACTAACTTGTTTTGCATGAAGCCCAACATGCTGATGCTAATTTGGTGTTAGTTAAGGATTCCTTACTAATTAAAGTCTGCTATAGAGAATAACGTTTGATGTCTTTTCTTTGCTGAATCTAAATGTATGTGATATAGTTTGCGCAGTTGTTCTTATTATTAATTTGCACTGTAACTTTAGAATGTGTAGTGGTTCAAGCTTTTGATTAGATTACGCTTCTTATGTCGCTTTGGACAGCCAGTGATGTTTCTGAATGTGTATTTTTTAAATTGAGATTATTTTACATGACGTTAGTAATGTTAATCTAGGGAAATAAATATTCAAACTTTTACTAAAGTCATGACTGAAAAGTCATGGTGTGTGACAAATACTGACTCCATTGATTAGTGATGGCTATTGATTATCAATGGTCATTGATGTTACTGATTAATTATTGATCTGCATGTACTGGAGTTATAGTGGGAACATCTTAATTGCGAGTCAAAAGGTTCAACGACCTACTCGCATCCCCTTGTAAGTTTACTTATTAAGGTCAGAAGTGCTAACATGGGCCCCCACAGCTTTTAACTGCATCTGTAGCCTGCTCTAGGATTCGGTGCCTCTGGGACCTAAGACCCAAGCATGACGAGCCAGTCAAAGCTTCATAGTTCTCCTGTATGAGATTCAATCATTTCATGTGAATAGTCTCACAAAGTTCCAAGGATGTTGCATCTTTCCTCTTCATTAATTATAGTCAAACTACCACAGATCTGCAGGGAAGTACTGGTTGTACCATAAAACATAGCAAGTTTCAAGAGAATTGGAACAATCCAGCTTTTAACATAGACCGCTATTCCTGGGAGCTCATTTTAAAAATGAAGCAATTTATATTACAGCCTCACAGAGACTTTCCATTGCTTCGTCCTTCCAAGAGCTGTCACATATGTGTTGTGTTAGACATTAATGTCTAAAGGGTAGCACTGATCGTGGTGAAAAGAACCATGAGGCATGGGTCATTTCATTTTGCTATAAATGACCCAATCATGCAATAAAACTGTGGTATGTAACCTTCTAAAGAATTAACACTTTTTGACCAATCACTGGGAAAATGGAAGTCAATGTAAGAGGTACGAACTCTGCAGACTATATCATGAAACAACAGAGAACCCATGCTCACAAATGGTATGAAGGTAGCCACCAGCTTCCGTAATTTCTGTTTAATGTTAATGGTTGAAAAGCTTAGAAACCTCCTATATTTTCCAAGAAATCAAACTTTGCTGTCAGATTCCTCCTATACAATATTACATGTGGTATTACTTATCTTGACAGTTCGAATGGTAAGAGAACACAGGAAAATTGGCCCAGGCATCGATGGTCTGTGCGGCATGAGACATCTTCCACCAGGCCAGAATGTCAAAATTGACTTCTGTGTGCAAAAAATAGAAATTCATGCTCAATGAGCCCAGCTGCAAAACTGCAGACGGCGTACTGTCAATGTATAAAAAGACACACAAGCATGGAACCAACATGCACAAGACTCATGTGCCTACAGTTCATCAAAAGTACAAATAAGTTGTTCAAATCTGAGTGGGAAATGTCTTTCCTGATGAATTTGAGGTCTGTATGCCCTCCAGACTCGAATCCTGTTTCAACTTCGTAATTTTTAGGTCTTGTCTCAGACAGCGCATGTACTGTCTTTTGCAAGACATTTTGTTTACTTACAGAGGTGGCTTAGAGCCTGCCCATTCCTTACCATTGAGTAGCTTCATTCTCATTCTCATTTCCTTTCAACCCTTTGGTCAACGCTGGCCAGCTTCACTTTCTCTTTGTTTGTTTGCCCCTCCCCTAGAGTATCAGTCAAGTACTGCTTCCTTGCCCAGTGTCCTTCCACTGCTCTTGCTTTCAGAGCTACTTTTTTCTTTTAGTTCAAGCACTCCATAAGAGTGCATGTGTTCCAAGGATGTCTCCCTCCTCCCACCAGTATTGCTCTCTGCTGTTGCTTGCCACATTCAGCATTGTTGCTTGCCCCTCCTATCCTGTTACTTACCCCTACCACGTTGCTGCTTGCCTATCACAACATTGTTGTTGCTTGCCCTGTCTGACCAGCCCCCATGTAATTGCTTGCTCTATCATATCTGCCCTCCTCCTGTGTTGTTGCTTGCCCCATCGCACCTGTCCACTTCTATGGTGGATCTTGCCCTGTCCTACCCTCCCTTCTGGGTTTTGGCTTGCCCTGTCTCTCCCATCCCCCTCATGCGTTGTTGCTTGCCCTGTCCCTCCTGTGTTGCTTGCTCTTCCTCCTCCTGAGTTGTTGCTTGTCCCGTCACGGTCTGCTTTCCCTGTTCATTGTGCCCCTTCTCGCATTGTGCTTTCCATCCATTTGTGCTGTTGCTTGCCCATCACTCCCACCTCCCTCCCTCGTTGTTGCTTGCCCAATCATTATTGCTTGCCTCATCCCTCCTGCGTTGACGCTTGACCTGCTATTGTTACTTGCCCTGTCACTCCCACCCACTCCCATGTCATTGCTTACCCTTTCCTCCTGTTCCACCCATGTTGCTGCTTCCCCTGTTGTTACTGGTGTACGGCATGGCTAAAAGACATTGGCAAAGCCAATAGCTCTTGAATAGGCTAGACCTGTTGGCTTTGCCAATGCTTGTCACTTTTTATGGTAACAGGTAAAAACAAACATTCAGTGCGAAATGATCTACACTTGATTTTAATAACATTATATATAAGGCATTTTTGGCAGTGCACTTTGAGTAAAGTGGCAATGGCGTATGAAATTATCTGGCAAAAGTTAAGCAGCAAGGAAAGCAAATTAGGCATTGGTTTAGGTCATCAAAGACAAATTTTATGACAAGACACAGAGGCTCATATTATGCGTTTCTCTTCTTACTTTAATGAATAGCAGCAGTCAAGCAACAAACTACAGTTCCCAATAAGGCAAAGAAAAAGAGCCAATGGGAACAAAAACGTGTACACAACATACGAACCAATAAGCATGCATATAGGGCATTATGACATCACTTGACTGCGAACAGCCCTCTTTTCTTGCTGCTCGCAGTCAACTTAAGTACATTTAATATTCTCTCTATATTTCTGCTGTATTTTCGTTTTTATATTCTTATTGTATAATTATCTCATGGTTATTTTCATGCATTTTGCAGCGTTTACTGTCTAGGCTATTTGTTTTCAGTTTGCATGTTGCCGCACGTCCCTTCTTTGAGCGCTATGCTTCGCGCTCATCATCTCCACTTAATAGATCGTTAGAATGTTTTTCCTCGGACGATGGCTGCCATTTTAGCCGCGTCTGAGGAAATGTTCATTTTCCCATTTTCAGCTCCGCTCGCCAATGCTATTTTTAGCATTTTACCGCTTGCAAAGCTAATTTCAGCTTGTTTGGATCAGCGCTTTCACCAAATTACACGTGAACCAACAAGCGTTGTTTTCCCCTTCCTCTTACCTGATTCCACGTCGTCCTTCCCTCTGCCTCAGCTTCATAGTGACTCTTCTGGCAACGCCCACAGGAGGAGTTTTGTTCCTCTCTCCTCCTCTGCCAGATTTAACCCTTTGTTTCCTGGGTTTTGCTCAGATTCCTCACTACAGTTGACAACCTTTTCATTTTTTCAACATTTACAATTACTTCAGAGCACAATATCCCTGATGATATTAATTCCATCAGGCAGGAAATTAATGCCTTTATCAAGTCTTCTGCACAGCAAGCTGTATCTTCCTCCATTCAAAAACTCTCAAAAAATTTGGAGTCATCATTTGCTACTATATTGTCAAAATCCATTTCTGCCCAGTCTGCGGGAGAATACAGTCAGTGCCTCTCTCCCACTAAGCAATCTAAAAGACCACACAAACTGGCGCTAAGGACAAGTGAGGTTTCCTCACACATGGCAGAGGACGCAGTTCCTCACAAGGCTCCCTCCAAGGAGTATAAAAATTCGGATAATGGGCATTCATAGCTAAAACATAAATATAAGTCCAGAAATACCTTACCTACTACAATTATTATGTCCATCCCAGATACTGATGATGATTTGCCTGATTTAGACTCTGACATCAATATATCTCATAGGGATGAATCTTCTTCTCTATCCCCACCTCCTCCAAAGAAATCCAGGCTTTCTTCCATTGATATTACCAAACCCCTTGTTCTCATGGATTCTGAGGGTTTTCCTATGTTTGACCCTTGTCATATTCTCCATCCCAATTCTACAGAGTGGGTCCCTGCAGACCATGTGGCTGATTATGTCTCCGCCAAGCTTTCCTGTCCACTAGATAAACAAACCAGGGCCAAACTTAGGCCTGAATGTCCTCGTCCTTCACTTCCTCACAAATCCTCCATTACACCCTCTGTAGATAACCTCTCTTGACATTTTTTACCAAACTTTGTGAGGACCCACGGAAAGGAGTTGACAAGGCATGGTCTTCTTGTCAAGACAAGTTGCTAGATATTCTCGGCCCTCTTACACGCATTTTTGATATAGCGAAGCAGCCAGAATCGATGGCACATTCATTGACCCGGAGGAGCTTACCTTATGGATCCAGCGCACCTTTTGTCTCCTCGGCAATGCCAACTCGGCGCTCGTTCACGAAAGAAGAAAAGGTCTCTTATTAAAATTGGATCCTAAATTGGTCAATTTAGTAATGGTTCAACCACATATAAAGACCGATGGTTTACTTTTTGGGGAAACATTTATAAAAGAACTAAGCAAATATGTGGCTATGTTCACTTCATGGATAAAGCACAGCAATCCTTGAAGAAAATGTTTTTGCAACGTGTTTTTGGTAGGGCTGGCAGAGGAAGGAACCGCTTTGCCATCCCGACCTATGCCAACCAAGGTTCCAGAGGTTACCACAATGCTTCCCAACAAGAATACAGGCCTCAATTCTACACTCAGCGGGCCATAGGTTTCCGTTCCAGCGGGTACAGAAATTCCAGAGTTTCAAATCAATCAGGTAAGCCTTTCCTCTGGTTCTATTCCTAAAGGAGGGCGCCTTTGTTATTTCCTTCCAAAATGGTCGGCAATCACAACGGACCCTTCGGTTTTAAATACTGTCCAAGGTTATGTAATTGATATTTACTCAATTACTGTTCAAACACAATTACTTCCTCTTCCACGGTTCGCCACAGATATGTCAGACCTTATTTCTGCAGAAGTACAATCCCTTATTCAGAAACAGGCCATCGCCCCTACCCTTCCCGACCCGTCAGGCTTTACCAGCTCCATCTTCTTAGTTCAAAAGAAAAACAAGAAGATGCAACCTTTCATAAATCTCAAGCTCTTCAATCGTTTTGTGGTTTTCCAACACTTCAAAATGGAAACCATTCTCCACCTCAGAAATGCTCTCTCCAAAACGATTGGATGGTTTGATTAGATCTTCAAGATGCATATTTAGCAGTTCCAATTCTTCCAGATTTCAGAAAGTTTCTCCAGTTTCAGTGGTTGAACCAATACTTTAATTTTACTTCTCTACCCTTCGGTCTATCTTCCACCCCTTTTTGCTTTACCAAACTCATGAGACCGTTGGTAGCCTTTCTCAGAGCTC
The DNA here is from genome assembly GCF_031143425.1 of Pleurodeles waltl. Taxonomy (NCBI): domain Eukaryota; kingdom Metazoa; phylum Chordata; class Amphibia; order Caudata; family Salamandridae; genus Pleurodeles; species Pleurodeles waltl. Next base: position 1,301,600,239 of record NC_090440.1, read on the forward strand.
AAGGAGTGAGACTCATCATTTACTTGGACGACATTCTCATAATGAGCCAATCTCCTCAGTCTCTGTTGTCCCACTTATCTCTCACATGTTCCCTTCTGTCAGATCTAGGATTTATCATCAACAGGGAAAAGTTGTTTCTGTCCCCAACCCAAATTACAGAATTCTTACGTTTTCAAATAAATTCTGTTTGGGCCATGCTCCTCCTCCCTTCTGCAAAAATCAAATCCATAAAATCAGAGATTCTACAGATTTTACGCGGTTCTCTAATTTCCCTCAGATCCCTAGCTCGAATAGTAGGTCTTCTTTCCTCCTCTATTCAAGCTATTTTTCCATGTCCCCTTCACTATTGCGCTCTCCAGAGACTCAAAATTCGTCACTTAAGAAAAGGCCTTGCATATTCAGATGTCATTCCTCTAGATCTAGATTCTCGCACAGAACTTCAATGGTGGATAGACCATTTAGATGCTTGGAACGGAAGAACTATCTTTGCATCAGCCCCAGATCTTGTGTTAGAATCAGATGCAAGCCGTTCAAGCTGGGGGGCCCGATGTGGGCAAATCTCGACTGGAGGTTCATGGTCTTTAGAGTCAAAATTGCATATCAACTGTTTAGAGATGGTTGCCGGCTCCTTTATAATCATAAGCCTTGCAGTCCCATGCAGTCCCATATATAAATCACCTCGAGGGCACGAAATCCACGCCTTTAGCAGACCTGGCCAAGGGCTTTTGGGAATTCTGCCTTTCAAACCATATTTCAGTTTATGCAGAGTACCTACCAGGAAATCTCAATTCGGTAGCGGATTGGCATTCACGACACCTTCAAGATTCGAGCGATTGGAAACTCCATCCCTCAATCTTTCTAAAAATTCAGAACAAATGGGGTCCTTTGTTTATTGATCTCTTTGTCTCCCGTCTCAACACCCAGCTCCCTCAATTCTTCAGCTGGCGTCCGGATCCGTTAGCCTTAGCATCCGATGCCTTCTTACAGGATTGGTCAGATTCCCTAAACTATGCCTTCCCTTCTTTTCTCATGATCAGCAGGGTGCTCGCTCAGCTCAGACGACAACAAGCTTCCTTGATACTTATAGCTCCATTTTGGCAATCCCAAATCTGGTTTCCAACTCTTTTGGAACTCTCAATAGATTTTTCTTTCCTTCTTCCCTCGTTTACGAATATTTTGTTAGACCCACTGCATCGTCCTCATCCTCTCATTTTGGACAATTTTTTCCCCCTTTCAGCGTGGAAAATCTCGGGAACTCCCAATCTCTCCCTTTCATTTTGGCGGAAGCTTCCCAGTATTTATCACAATCCTGGGCTCCAGGCACCAAGAAAGCTTACAAATCAGCATGGTCTTTATGGCACAGCTGGTGTCTGGGAAAACACATTGATTCCTTTTCAGCAGATGTGATTTTTATTGTAAATTTTTTGGCTGCCGAAGCTAGCAAATGTAAAGCTTTTCGTACCATCAATCTATATAGATCAGCGATTTCCTCCAATCATGCCTATGTGAATGGAAAACCAGTTGGAGAACATCCTCTCGTTTGTCGTCTTTTAAAGGGAGTAAAATTTTCTAATCCCCGATGCCTAAATACAGACAATTATGGGACGTCAATATTGTTCTAAAATTTATTTTGTCGTGGCCTGATAATAACATGCTTACTTTAAAAATGTTATCTGCTAAGTTAACAATGCTTTTATGTCTTGTTTCTATCAAAAGAATTTCGTATGTTAAAGCTTTAGATATTTCTAATCGTCAATTTACTCATACTGGTGTTTTGTTTACGATTGTTCGTTGAACCAAAAACAATTTATCTTCAGTTTTTTATCCTTATTTTCCAGATCATCCCAAACTATGTGTTGCACAATGTTTATAAGTTTATGAACAGAAGACTGCAGATTTAAGATCACCCTCTGTTTCACAACTTCTAATTTCATTCAGAAAACCCTTTAATCCTGTTTCAGCCGCTACTTTAGCCCGTTGGGTTAAATGGATTATGTCTTTGGCGGGCATCGATACTTCCATGTTTGGGGCTTACTCTTCCAGAGGAGCCACGGCGTCCAAAGCCTTTTGGGCAGGTTCTCGTTTAGAGGACATTCTTAAATCTGCAGACTGGTCAAACGATAATGTATTTAAAGTTTTTTATTGTAAGCCTGTTGATAATGTTTCATTTAATGTTATTAATATGCTTTGAACTCGCATAATATGATCCTCCGGTCTTGTCATAAAATGTAGATTTTCCTAGTCCCCTGACGGAAAGTCTTAATTTGATTAAAGACATAGAGGCGAGTATTATCCCTCCACTTTGGTTTAACTCCTGTTTAATTCCCCCCCCCCCCCCTTTTTATTAGCCTCAACGCCGACCATTCAACCGTCATCCTAAGTAAGCCAGCTTCTCCATCCTGGTGGTCCAGTCTCCAATCTTCTTTTTCACCGGCCAGTATTCGTCTTCCTGCGGATTCTCCATGCTGTGATCATTATCCGTTTTCTGGAATGTTGAACTTTTATTCTGACTTCTTGTCCTTTATCATGGCTATCCTTATTATTTTTGCCATTTTTCCTTTATTTAATTCTGACTGACCTCTCACAAGAAAAGAGGGCTGTTTGCAGTCAAGTGATATCATAATGCCCTATATGCCTGCTTATTGGTTCGTATGTTGTGTACACGTTTTTGTTCCCACTGGCACTTTTTCTTTGCCTCATGGGTACTGTGGTTTTTTGCTTGACTGCTGCTATTCATTAAAATAAGAAGAGAAACGCATAATACTCTCCTCCGTGTCTTTAATAAAATTAAGACTTTCCGTCAAGGGACTAGGAAAATCTACATTATGCAGCACATTCTGTGGCACAGTAATGTATCTTGACATTTTAATGTATGGGTTATGGGTAACAGTGTAATCCAATGGTTTAGAAAACAGTACACCATCAGCAAATACAGGTCAAGATTAGGTCTGGGAAAGATTTAAATTACACTTCATTTGTGGGATTTCAGGAAATTCATGTTAAATGAAATTCACGAAAATACACCATTATCCCACTTTGAATAATTACGAACCATTTATCACAAATGCAAGGGAACAACAGAATTTGAATGGCTTTTGTTTGCTGGGCTTTTGTTTTTTGCAGAATTGTTTTAGCGTGAAATGCGTTACCACGTCAAAAATTGATGCAAGAACACTAAAATGTAGCATAAAACGATGGATTGGAATTTCTTGTACTTAAGCATAATTTTGCATAAGTGTGCCGAAATTTCAAGTGATTACACAAAAGAAAATTATGCAAATTTCTCTAACGCCCTGTAAAATTGTTATTCTCCAACAGGTAACTATCATTTAATCTTGCATAGAAGAACAGGGGAAACAATTGTATTACTAGTGCCCTTTCTACATCCAGCAGTAAATTACTCTGCTTAACATCGCCTCTGGGAGACCTATTCTTGGGTTGAGATGTAGTCAGTGTTTACTGGGTACTTTCAGTTGGTACTCTTATTTATTGCTGATGTCCCGGGGTTAAAAGTACTTAAACATTCCAGTTGATTAAACAAGTTAATCTTTCAGGCACTTGAACCTCCAGCAATAGCAAAGTCAAGCAGTCAAGACTTACTCCAGGTGGCGGCCTAGTTACCAGTAGTGCAGTGTCTCCAGGGCCCCAAGGGGGCCCAACGTACCCTACATCCACAGCTGTTATTTATCAGGTTGCTCCCTCTTTTTTCCTTTTGACTACCTGCCTGGGTCCTCCTTTTGTACCTACTCTTCCCTTGAAAGTAAGGGTACCGGGGAGGCTCATAGGATACAGGCATGAATTGGGATATCTAGATTACAGCCGGCACAGCATAGCAGGTGTGATGTATTGAGAAAGGTGCATATATAGGTGGGATAGGTTTCTGCTTGTTGTAAGCTCAGCTGCTTTGAGACTATTGGTTGCAATGTCAGTCATCCAAATAATAAGCAACACGGTTTAACACCAGTACAAATACCCAGGCGAAGCATTGCCTCTACTACATGTGCCCCAGGTGCTGGTGGCCTTTTACTGAAGGGGGCATTGCTCAGTTCATAAGAGAGCGCTTCTGCATGAGTTCAGCACTGAGAGAGGGCAAACAGCTGAACCATGTGTTCCAGAAAGATATGATGTGTGCAACATTAGGAGACTTGCTTGGGGTAGCTGACAGGTTGGGACTTCTGGGAATAACCAGTGCTCGTAGAGATGTGTATGTTCACTCACTTGGGCCAGCAGATCATGAGTAGGGGGATGATGTGTGTTGAGAATGATGCCTCTGAAATCGGAGGAATGGATATGCACACAAAGGTAGTGCACCAATAACAACAGGTCTGGATCAACAATGGTGTTTATGTGAATAATTGTTAACTATAGTGGAATTAATAGAGTGCATAACATTCCTTGTTGAGAGCTTATGAGCTATCGAAGTGTTTTACCGGCACTTCTATTATTGGAAAGAGCCATTTATTCAGTTCTCCAGACTGCGTGTTTTCATATGCACTGGTGTGTACTCTTGCGGTGCAGTCAACAGGTGAATGCTTTCAATAAATCTATCAGGGTGTAACAGACAGAATTGCACTGAGCATCTTTTTCTTCTGTGAGTTTCAAGTTTTTTGGCTTCTATTGATCCCTAAAGGACATGGATATTACCACCCAACTATAAAGACAAGTGTGTAATGCTCCTAACAAAAGGTGAACAGATAAATTAACACTAACCGGAACACAAAACTTAACCTCGACGAAAACCTTTCCCCTAGTCCCCACCTCATCCCTGACCTTAACAAAATCCCAGTCCCATCACTGATCCAAACCTTTGCCATAGTGAAACTCAAATAAAAAGCTCTAGCTCCTTCCTCTGCACAAAAAAGTTTTCTACCTGCTGTTTCCTCTGGTTTTTGTGACACGGTTTCTAAAAGATGAACTCCTGTTGGTGAGTCATACCCACCTTTAATACAAGTTTAGTAAGTTTATTTCCCTTATATTAACAATACTAAAGTCATGTAGATTAATCTCAAATTCAAATGAAACACATATATGAGCAATACTGGTTATCCAAAGCGGTGGAAGAAACACAATCTAATCAAAGCTTGAATCACAACACATTCTAGAGCTACAGTGCAAATCAAACAGCAGAGTCAGCTGCGATGAAGTTATAACATACATAGAATTCAGCAAAATAACTCGTCAATCATTAGTCCCTGTAATTTGTCAGTCAATTTTGAGTGCCCTTAACTAATGTCAGATTAGCATCAGCATGTTGGGCTTCATGCAAACAATTTAGAATGCAAATTTAGAAAAACATCTAGCTATAGAATCTATCAAAACAGTGCAGTTGGAACCTAGAAAGAAAAAGCATAAAATGCAGAACAGTCACATTTTGTCATATCTACCTATCCGCGGTATGGGTCAGCAAGCGGAATCAGTCTTCGTCCTCAGGTCATCAATCGATCAGCAAAGTATCAGGCTCTCAGTCAGAGAGTATGAGCCCAATGACAGAATGAATCTTGTATCTCTCCTAAAGTCTCTTTTTCTCTCTAAATCTGGGAAAAATCTAAAATAATTCTCCTCTGTTGCGTTGTTATATCAAAGTCACCTAAACTATCCCCTAATTCCCTATTGGTCAGTTAACCGTATGTTTATACTTTACCCAATAATATTTCTACACCAAATTTATGAATTCTAATATTTCTCTATTCACATGCAGTTGATTGGTTCATTTTACAATGTTCTCATCATCCGGGTCATAAGGTAACAATGTTGTTGCATCTTCAGCTCCAGCCAGTGTCTTCATTGTTCTCGTCCTGGGAAAGTACATCTCACACACATTACACATAAGTTGTTACACTAGTGGGTACATCATCTCCTTGCAGTTGGTTCTCACGAAAAGCTTCGGATAATCACTTTTAACAAGACAATGGACATTCCACAGTTTAATTCACTCTGTCAGCATTTTTATTAAACGCTATGGAATACAGCTTCTGCATGAGGCCTGGTAGGTCTAGGCCAAGACACTCGCTAAGTTAAGGCCTACAATTTATAAAGCTAGAGCATACTTCATAACCCTTAATATGACATATTAATACATTACTCTAATATAGTTTCAATATTTCATAAGTATTAATCATCAATTAGTACATTTCGTGAACACTGGTGGCCATTCTTCGAAGTCACATTTTCATACAGGTGCATTATTTTTCTACGTTATTCATTTTCTACATAATTCATTATTCAAATTACATAAACACTCATTAATAAATTTCTAATTAAAGCACCTGCGCTAGCACTCCCAGTTCCTTTCCCCTGGCACTTCTGGTCACCCACTCCATCTATGGTTCCTACATCCTGTCTATATGATCTCCCTCAGCCTGCTTCTGAAACCAGCTTCCAGCAGCTCAGGTCCATCCTCCTGCATATCCCACATAGACCAGGCAGCCTACGCCTGCAACTACCAGTTGGGATGGCACTTGTCACAATTGCTTAAATCTTCCACTGACACAAGAACTCAACTGCAGCTACTCAAGCTCAAGCTTGCTTCCCAACATCATTCACCTTGTATCAGGTATTTAAAACCACTCACTTATGTAACCAAAAACGTATCACTCATAATCATTCACTTGAACTTGCACAACATGTCTTGGCTGCTTTCACATCATCAGTGTTATATTGAAGTCTACAGGCAAGATGAAGTCTCGGAGGTATTTCCTCACACCATCACAGTCCAATCAGAGATCAGAATGAAAGCTGGAAACTTGACAGGGCAAAAATAACCTTCATAACCGCTCCAGGAAAATTCCAATAAAACAGGGGTCTTCAAACTGGGGGGACTCAAGTCATCCCAGGGGGGGGCGCCAGGCTCTGGTCAAAATACGCATTACACAGAAATCAGTGTTTTGTTTTATGCAGAAACATGTTATTGCAGTTTTTTTTAGGCAACAGTACTTAACTGCAATGTTTAAATACGTCTAGACATATTTAAACATTGCCAACTTTCTTAGAAAATTGTGAAAAATTCTGTTGGGGGGACAACGATTTTTATTTTTCAACTGAAGGGGCGCAGGACTGAAAAGTTTGGAGGCCACTGCAATAAAAGGAAAAGGAGGGGGAGGCAGTAACAATTGAGAGGGAAAGGAAAATATATAAGAAGGACAGAAGTGACAATACAAAACAGAATCAGGTATGTTACAACACATCTCCTCATCAAGGTAAAATTCGAGCGTAAGTACCTATTCCACAGCGCTATACATATTCATGCCAAAAGAGCGCCCATTGCAAGGCTGAACTTGACTATACAATTTCATGAGAGAAAAGTTACACAACCTCAAAGAATGTACTGACAGGGCCCAAAAGGAAACGGGGGAAAAGCAAAGAACAGGGATGCTTAAACTGGTAGAAAACTTTCAGAAGAACAATTATCTTCAACCCCACGATAAGTATATTGCAGAACATGTAGTAAGAGGAACACTCAGAATAGTTCTTAATTCATTATAAAATCTTTGTGTCATTTAGGTACCAAAAATTGCTTTTTCTTATTCTGCTCCTCCACTTCCATTAGAGGAAAACACATAAGCATGTGGATTGCATAGTGTTATTTTCCCTTGTACATTTGAAAACGTTGTCCATACCTAAGGTGTGACCATTTTCTAAAGTTACCACATTTCTTTCAAGACATGGGATCAGAGAACGGCTACCATTCTTGGATCTTTTTTCCGGGCAATCTGACTTTCACCCAATCCCCTTCTTTAAATTTTGGTTGGGCAGTACAATTTTGCTGATAGTGTCTTTCTTGGCATTTGTTTTGATGTTTTGTTTTTTATTGTAATTGCGTGTTCCCTACACAATACTAAGGGATTTTCCTTTTTAAACTAATACATTGTCACCTTGGGTCTCGACTCCCTTTCTTTAAGTGAAACAAGTGGTGATATCCCCGTAACACTGTTGAGAGTAGTATGATATGCCCATATGGTTTCTTGAAAACGTTTTGTAATAGGGACATGCTTTACTTCCACTCTCTTCATTTAGGGCCACATGTACGGAGCCTAGAAATTGCGATTACCTATTAGCATAATTGATAAATCTTAAATAGGTAAATCACAATTAGGGATGTAGACATCACTGAAAGAAATTGCGTCTCGCAAAGCATGCAAGTCGCAAATTTTGGAATCGCAATTTGAAATTTCCTATTTAGTGAATGCATTTGCAAATTGTGAATGTAATTCAAATAAATAGAAGAACACCTCCTAGTACAAGTGCTGCACCCTAAGGCCCAAGCACCAGCACCGGGAAGTGCTTCACATTGGCTGCCAGTGAAGGAGAGAGACAGAGAGGAGGTGTGACAGGCTGCCTTTGACTGCAGAAATCTTTGAGTCTTTGGAAAATTACCATCCTTCTCTCAACCAACACGGCAATCCAGGAAGGAGAGAAGGAGGCAGAGGTTAGGAAGAGGAAATTAAAATTCAGAGAATGGGAGACTGAAGTCTTCACTGATGAATGCTGCACTCTCCATGACATTCTGTTTGGTAAGGTCTCTATCACTGTCCCTGAGGCCCATAAAAACAAAATATGAACTGACGTGCAGACCGAAATTAATGCTGTTAGGGTCACTCAGCGCTTTGTGGAGGAAATACGTAAGAGGTGGTATGACCTTAGGTCAGGGACCTAGGAAAAGGTTGCCTCATGCCTGGAGGAGAGCCGTGCAACATGGTGTAGACCCTCCAAAGAAGCCTCACATACAGCCATAGAAACAATGGTGGAAGGCACCTTTGAGCTTGTGGCAGCTGCTGGTTTTGGACAGTTGGACACCTCGACTCTAGGACTCAACCCAAATAAGTGCATCATGTACACTGTACTGTTTAATGCAAAATGTTCATTCACAGAGACATGTTAAGGTAACACTTACTGCAGCCATACCAGTGCATCATTGGACATCTAGTACATAAACCACAGTGACGTTTTTCTAAGTTTGTTAGAACCACAAAGGTATGTTAGTTGGTATGCAAATACATAAAAAAGAAGTTAACTAGAATTACATTTTCTACCACACAGGTGTATCAAGACAGGACACAGAAGGGACAGAGTCTGAGGTAGGTGAGACAACTCACATGGATGAGGAGGAAGACCCAAATCACAACCAGAACGGATACATCACATACCATCAACACCAGTGCTGTCTTTTCATCCCAGCCTGCATCGCAAGAGGAGGATGAGGGCCATCCACAAACAAGTCCTGCAATGACTCCCATAGTTAGACCACACCAGCCACATCTGTTGGTACATGGTCGACAGCGACATAGAGCATGTCCTGGACCACAAAAATTTCTGCCAATCTCAGTCATCAGAGGAAACACAGGTGTCTGGAGTGCTGGAAAAGTCCATGTTATCAGTGCCTGCAGCATAAACAAATGAAGATCATGAATAGGAAGTTGTAGAGCATGCATGACAGTATGGCAGTGGGATTTGAAATGTTGCCAGACAAATGATAGAGAACCAAACGCAAATGGGCCACAGGATGGACTGTATGAAAGCTGCTCTTGAGAAGTTGTACCTGCAACTTACAGACACTGACTCTGTCCAGAGGGAAAGACCAAGTGTAGCCACAACACCCTATGCTGCTCTATTGGGCAACTGGCACATTGTACAGCAATTCTGTGCAGAAGGGCTGTCAATATACTGGTTGAAAATGGACAGTTTAGTTGTGATATAACTAGAGGTATGCAACAAATAATATCTGCATGTATGGCTATTTAGACTGACAGCATTGCAGGGGTCACAGGCAGAGAAGGTGCAAATAGCTAGGGCAGATCGAGCATCAGCTTTGTCAATCAATCAATCAGGTATTTGTAAAGGGCGGTTAATCACCTGTGAGGGTCCCAAGGCGCTGGGGGTAGTAGGAGATCACTCGAAGAGCTAGGTTTTGAGGTTCTTCTTGAAATGGGGCAGTGAGGTTGATTGCCTGAGGTGTAGCGAAAGAGTGTCCAAGGTCTTTGTGGTTAGGTAAGAGAAGGATCTTCCACCAACTGAGTTCTTGCGTATCCTTGGGGTCATGGTGAGGCCCAGTTGGGCATAGCGGAGGTGTCTGGTGGACATGGTGAAGGTCAGGCGGTGGTTGAAGTATGCAAGTCCATTGTTGTGGAGGGCCCTGTATGCATGTGTGAGGAGCATGAAGGTGATTCTTTTGTTGATTGGGAGCCAGTGAAGGTCTCTCAGGTGACCGAAGATGTGGCTGCGGTAGGGGATATCTAAGATGAGCCTGGCCGAGGTGTTCTTTGCAGCTTCTTTTGGAGTGCTTGGTTGGTGCCAGCATAGAGTGTGTTGCCGTAGTCTAGTTTGCTGGTGATGAGCGCCTGTGTGACTGTTCTCCTGGATTCGATTGGGATCCATTTCAAGATCTTTCAAAGCATGCGTAGTGTGTGGAAGCATGAGGATGTGATGGCATTGACTTGGCGGTTCATTGAAAACGAGGAGTTGAGGATTATGGCGAGGTCAAGTGCATGGTCAGTGGGTGTGGGGGGGGGGGTTCTGAGCGCTGGGGGCCACCAGGAATCGTCCCAGGCAGAGGGCGTCGAACTCAGGATGAGGACCTTGATTTTGTTGGAGTTGAGCTTCAGGCAGCTGTCCTTCATCCAGGTGGCGACTCTTCTTTCTCCGTTGTGAAAGTTTCTTTTTGTGGTTGTCAGCTTGTCGGTGAGGGAGAGGATCAGTTGGGTGTTGTCGGAGTAGGAGACAATGTTGAGTCCATGGTTTCTGACAATGTTAGCGAGCGAGGCCATGTACATGTGAAAGAGGGTGGGGCTCAGGGAGGAGCCCTGATGAACTCTGCAGCTGATCTCTGTCGGCTGTGAGGTGAATGGTGGGAGCCTGACTCTCTGGGTGCAACCGGTAAAGATGGAGCAGATCCTTTCTAAGGCTTTGCTGGGGATGCCGGCGTCATGCAGTCTGGTGCAGAGGGTGTGGTGGGAGACGGTGTCAAAGGCAATAGAGAGGTCCAGTAGGATGAGGGCTGCAGTTTTGCATCAGTTGATGAGAGTGCGGATGTCGTCGTTGCTGCGAGAAGTGCTGTCTCAGGGCTATGGTTGGATATGAAGCCTGACTGGGAGGGGTCCAAGATGTGGTTTTGATGAATTTGGTGAGTTGGGCATTGATGCCTTTCTCGTTGACTTTAACTTAGATGGGGGAGGGGGAGGGGGATGGGTCTGAAGTTCTTGAGCTCCCTTGAGTTGGCAGAGGGTTTCTTCAGCAGTGGGTTTGTTTCCGCTTGTTTCCAATCTTCCGGGAAGGTGGCAGACTCAATGGAGCAGTTGATGGTGCAGCATAGTTCAGGGATGATGGTGGTGCTGGCTTGGTTGAAGATGTGGTGGGAGCACCGGTCCGAGGGGGCTCCGGAGTGGGTGGTTTTTATGAACTTCCAGGTGATGTCGTGGAGAGGGTGGTCCAGTTGTGCAGGGTTGGCTGGGAGCTGGATCATCTGGATGTGGTGGTTGTGGGTGGGGTGGGAGGGTCCTGAGTGGCGAAATTGCTGTAGATGTCCAAAATCTTGCGGCAGAAGAAGGTGGTGAGGTTGTCGCATAGGTCTTGGGAGGGGGATGTCTGTGGCGTCTGCGCTGGGTTTGGTGAATTCTTTGATAACAGTGAAGAGTTCTTTGCTGTTGTCTGCATTGGCGTTGCTGTGTTCTTGGATGACTGTTTTCTTAGTGGTTCGAATGAGGTGGTGTGTTGTGATGGTGGTTTTGAGGGCTGCGCAGTCTTCCAGGGTCTTGCTGCTCCTCCATCATGTCTCGAGCCATCTGCAGGTGCGTTTGGACTCTTGGAAGGTAGGAGAAAATCAGCTGGCTTTCTTGTGGGACTGCTTATAGGAGGGTGTCTTGAGGCAGACCAGACTGTTGGCGCAGTCGGAGATCCATTTGTGAAGGTTGCACATTGAAGCGTTGGCTTCTGTGGTGACCGGCGGTGGTTATTGGTGGAGGGCTGTGACCAGCTGGTCATCAGAGACTGTTCCAGCTTCTTCTTGGGTTATGGTGGATGCAGAGGTGTTTGGTGGGTTTGGTGAAGGAGAAGTGGACGCAGTGGTGATCCGTGCAGTGAAGTTCGGAGTAGTGGGTGTTGTGGATGTTGTTACTAGCGAAGATGGGGTCGAGCGTGTGTCCTGCTCAGTGGGTTGGCAAGGTGACCAATTGTTTGAGTCCTAGGGCGTTGAGGTTCTCCAGAAGGGAGGATGTGTTGTTGTGGTTTTCCAGGTGAAAATGGAGGTCGCCAAGGAGGATGTAGTCTACTAAGGTGAGAGCATGGTGTGCAATGAAGTCGGCTATGCATTCGCTTAAGGGGGAATAGGGTCCAGAGGGTCTGTAGATGAGGGTGCCGCAGAAGGTGGTGTTCGGGTTGGTCTGGATCTGGAAATGGAGGTCCTCCATGCCGGAGGAGTGGTCATCTGAGCTGGTAGTGAGGCGGAAGGTGTTTCTGTGGACAATGGCGATGGCTCCTCCTGGGCAATTGATGCGGTCCTTGTGTATGATTTTGTGGCTGTCAGGTATGGCAGTGGCAATGTCCAGGGCTGAGGTGGGGGTCATCCAGGCTTCTGTGAATAAGGCGATGTCTGGAGAGATGGGGACCCATATCTCTACTTTGTGTTTGATGAGGGAGCGGGTATTGAGTGTCGATACAGGGCCACTCACCTGAAAAGCAGGATGTCTGCCAGGGCGATGGTATCCCCCCCGACCTCCAGGAACACCTCTCGGCACTTCCTGGTGGACACAGAAACCCCAGTAGGTGTCCCAAAAGGAAACGGGGAGTGGAAGAGAAAGAGACAAAACACTGCCACATCTTGCCGGTCCAGCAAGGCATCCTGTATCTTCGCGGGGCAGGTCGTTGTTGACAGAGTGATAGTAGAGTTAGTGCACTCAACTTCCTTGAAACTGAATCTCTCTTTCTGATATGGGCACAGGAGTGGTAGAAGAACACTGGGATGCTCCAGCACTTTTCTTGGATAATAATAACTGTTGGCACAATTACTAACACTGCATTACCAAAAACCTAAACTGAGTACCATAACAATAAGTACTGCGGCACTAGGGATGGCTTCACAGAGATTCACTGTTGCACACTACAATTAGAATTGTGGTTGCACTTATCATGCACAAGAAAGACAAACAAGGGCAGTAATTATATCACATATAACTTTCCTGCATGCATAGTGTTAAACTAAAAGGAACAAAAACAATCCAAGAAATACAAATGTCCACACTGGGTTTAAACAGTTAGGGTGGCACAGTTTGGTTTGGTTTCACTGTGTGTGTGAAAAACCCTTCAAAAGCAAATTCCTCAAACCTGAAACACAGGCATGAATGACACAATTTAAATCCAATGTTATGCTATTAGAGAAAGAAAAGTCACCTAAATGCTCTTTTAAAATTGCACTGTCACTTTTTGTAGTACTTGAGCTCAAGCAGATTTCCTGAAGCACTTTTAGACAAGTAACTACAATAATAATGTAGAATGTTCAGAAATGCATTTGTCTCTTCAAGATAAGCACTCTGCCAAAATGCGAGGTCTGAAATACACCAGCTGTTCTAGGAAAGCGTGGCACTCAAAGAACAAACTTCCTCGAGAATACTACTCAATCAGCTGCAGTATTTTCCGGAGTGCTGGAGGAATGCCTGGTGTCAGCTGGTACAGGAACGAAGAAAAGAATTGCCTCAAAAGTCCTGAATACGAGGATGACAGCAGGGGATGGACTGCCAAATCAGATGCTGAGATCAGGAAGCAAAACAAAGCCAAGCAGGGAGGCATGCTTCACTCTGCTATTTATAGCCAATCAGGAAAGCAGTTGAGTTTCCACATGTGGATGAGTCACCACACCCAATGAGAAGCACATGTCTACACCATACCCAATTAGAAGCACATGTCTACACCTGCTCACATTAGCAAACAAGCATTGGTAAAACAAGCATTGATAAAACCAATTGTGTAACACAGCACATTATGTTTACTTAGAAACATGAAGGTCTAACCAAGAACAGAGATATGATTTAACCCTGGTCCCTGGGATGGGAGGTGGGAGGGGCTTGACAGCTGGCAGACACAAGGTGCAAAAAAGGCAAGAAAAAGACAGACAGAAAACAGAGGCTCACAACTGGGCCACCAGGGGTGAGGTGCAGGCGGGAGCCTGCGCGTGGAGGAGAGCCTCAAACCCGCAGACCTGCAAGTGCAGAGCGAGGAGCAGCAGCATACAGGTGGAGCTGCACCGTGGGGAGCAAAGGGTGCAGACCAGGGGTCCATTCAGTCATCCTGACACTGTGCAGCAGCCACCATTAAGAAGGAAAGGAAGGTCGGAGGGGCTGGAAAGCTGGAATGCGGGAAAGTTGGAAACAGAGCTGAGAGAGGGGTGGAACCGCAGGAACAAAGCAGTGGGAAGGGAGAGGAGCAGCAGATGGGGAAATGCAAAGAAGGCAAAGGCAATGAGGAACAAAGGCAAGAGAAGGCAGAAGCAGAAAATAAAAGTGCAAAGTGCAAAAAAAGGCAGAAAAAGACAGACACAGAAGACAGAGGCTCACCACTGGGCCACCAGGGATGAGACGCAGGTGGGAGCCTGTGGGTGGAGGATGGCCTCAAACTCACAGACCTGAACGCCCAGAGCAGGGGCTACAGGGGCGAAGCAGCAGCAAGGGCAGGAAGGGAGAAGTGCGGCAGATGGGGAAATTTGAAGAAGGCAAAAGCAATGTGGAAAAAAGGCAAGAGAAGGCAGAAGCAGAAAATAAAAGTGCAAAGTGCAAAAAAAAGCAAGAAAAAGGCAGAAAATACAGAGACAGAAGACAGAGGCTTACCACTGGTCCACCAGGGATGAGGCACAGGCGGGAGCCTGGGGGGTTGGAGGAGGGCCTCAAACCTGCAGACCTGAACGTGCAGAGCAATGCGAGGGGCAGCAGCAGACAGGGGCAGCAACAGACAGAGGCAGCTGCATGGCGGGGAGTGATAGAGGCTGACCAGTGGTCAGTTTTGTCTCCACCACAAATGCCAGGTCTTTGAGATGCAGCAGGAGCCAAGCACTTGCTACGACACAACAAGGAGGTATCTTGTTTGCCCATAGGATCAAGAAACATTGAGCTGACTATGCTGATTTGCTGTTGATTATTGAGTTCACTCCTATCTGGTGACATAACTATCAGAGTGGTATTTTAATTTACAACTGTGTGTTTTGTTTCACTCTAGACTATGTACCTGACATCAAAGGATATTTGGTTTACATGCATCAACAGTATCTTCAATTCCTTTAACAGACACAATGCATTGTTGACTTACCTCACAAAGTAATGTGTGGCAATCCACTGCTCTGCTACCATTTCTCAGCTGATGAACTGGTGGCACAAGATCTTCATCCTCTGAATCTTAGTCTGACTCCTTGATGTATATGCCTCTCATGGTGGCAATATTGAGGAGGATGGCACACATTACTACTTTCTTCAAGCTATTTCGGGTGCATATTGTAATCCACCCCCACTCTTGTGCAGGCACCTGAAACATTTTTCAGTAGGCCAAATGTCCACTCAATCACATTCCTGGTGCAATGATGTGCAGTGTTGGCACTCATTTAGGGAGGTGGGAGAAAGGTATGGTGTGAGGATCATTGGGCGTAGGGCATACGCACTGTTGCCTGCAAAGCCAACATAGTTGTGAGGCTACATGACATACTGAATTGATGACGACAAAACACATATCTGTTTGTAAATTCCTATTCTGTACCTAATAGATATACACCATCAAACTCCCCTCTTTCCAGCAGTGTACATTCCACCATGTCTAAACATGAAGGAGTCATGGGTGCTTCCTGGATATTGCAACACAATGTCAGTTATGATATTGTGGGCATTGATGACCACCTGAATTTTGAGGAAATGTGAATTTTTCCTGTTTCTGAATATGTGTTCCGGATGGGATGGGGACATATGGAGACGTGTCCCATCTGTACATCCTATGACATGGGGAAAATTTGCTATCATGTAAAATTGTAATTTAGTACTATCGATTTCCTTGCCATTCCTGGGTAGGTATATCTCTTGCTGAATGTTAATCACCATGGCATGAAATGCAAGGAAGATATGTGAGAGTTCACTTTGTGACACCCCTCTTGTTACAGCAATCACACCCTGGTAACATCCAGAGGCCAATAGTTGTAATGAGCACATACCTGTACATGAGAAGGGATCAAATTGCTGCACAGACTCCTGCTCCCAAGATGTTACTGTAAGACGGAAATTATCTCCAATGTGTCATTGCTGCTTACCTGTGTTTCTCATATATTGTTTCCCCAGTTTGTTTAAAAAGGGTCTGCCTGACTCTAAAAATTCTCTCTTGTCTCCGCCTCCTCCTCCTCCGCTGAGCGGCCAATATTTGCATCGTCCTGGCAACCAGGTACAGAGCAGCCATTATGTAAGCCCTGAGGCATTTTGGGCCAGTTTATATACTCTCCACTCATTTACCATCTGTTCGAAATTGACAGTAAATAGCATATGCCATTTTGCGACTATTCGCTATTTGTGACTACGCTTAACATACAGTTTGCAAATCACAAGTAGGGATTTTTTATTTGTGATTCAGTATTTGCATTCACAAACTTTGCGGTCTCACAAAGTAGTCACATTGCAGTTTGGGGTTTGTAAATGGCTTTTGTACATTGCAAACAACCATTTTTGCATTTGCAAACCCCTTTGTGACCATTTTGCAAGTTGCAAATGTTTCGTACATGTGATCCATAGTGATTTATCACACGGTTGATACATTCCACCATGCCATTCGCTCTTAGGCAATACAGGTGTTTAATAGACAGTTCTTTGAGAAGATATTCCACTTGGAGAAATGTAAACTGGACACCACTATCAGTAATGAGGTGCTCAGGTACTCCTTCTTAAAAGTACATGTTTCTTAAAAAACTGATTAGTACATCTGTGGGGATGCTATGAAAACACTTTGTTACTACCCAACCTGTGTGATTGTCAACTAGAACCAGTACAAAAGTTTTTGTTAAGGATTGGCAATTGAGTAGTCTGATAATATCCATTGGTAACTGGACCAATGGTTTAACTGGAACCTCAAGAGGAGATATCAAGGGTTTACTTGTGCTAACAGATTTTTCTCTGTTAGCACAAACAATAACATTTCTAACCACATTTTCAATCATGTTGTCCATCTGGAGTACCAGTAGTTGATCGTATCTTGTTTTTGGACAGGCTACGGCCAAGATGACTTTCATGGGCCAAATATATGATGCGTGGTCTCATTTCTTGTGGAGAAACAATCTTATCCCCACTGCAAACACACTTCCCAGAATTTTTTTATTCCAATCTCAGTGAATGTATGGAAGTGTGAGTGTGTGTATGTATAGTAATCTTAATCCATGTCTCCGTGTATGTTTTGAAGTGTGTGCGGATGAGTGTGTGATTGTATGTATGCATGCATGTATGTAGGAAAATGGCTCCCTGTTGAAGTTACCCCCCCACTGTTTGCCTGATATTGATGCTGACTTGACTGAGAAGTGTGCTGGGACGCTGCTAACCAGTCCCCAGCACCAATGTTCTTTCACTTAAAAATGTACCATTGTTCCACAATTGGCACATCCATTGCACACAGATAAGTCCCTTGTAAAAGGTACCAGTGGTACCAAGGGCCCTGTGACCAGGAAAGGTCCCTAAGGGCTGCAGCATGTGTTGTGCCACCCTAAAGGACCCCTCACCTAACACATGCA
Organism: Pleurodeles waltl; assembly: GCF_031143425.1. Classification (NCBI taxonomy): domain Eukaryota; kingdom Metazoa; phylum Chordata; class Amphibia; order Caudata; family Salamandridae; genus Pleurodeles; species Pleurodeles waltl. Next base: position 1,301,617,961 of record NC_090440.1, read on the forward strand.
CACTGCCATTGCCGATTGTGTGTGTTGGTGGGGAGAAAAAGGCAAAGTCGACATGGCATCCCCCTCAGGATACCATGGACACAGAATACTGCCTGTGGCATAGGTATGTCACCCCTCTAGCAGGCCTTACAGCCCTTAGGCGGGGTGCACTATACCACAGGTGAGGGCATAGCTGCATGAGCAATATGCCCCTACAGTGTCTAAGTCTATTCTTAGACATTGTAAGTACAATGTGGCCATATTAAGTATATGGTCTGGGAGTTTATCAAAACGAACTCCGCAGCTCCATAATGGCTAAACTCAATACTGGGAAGTTTGGTATCAAACTTCTCAGAATAATAAACCCACACTGATGCCAGAGACGATGGAGACGATGGAGACGACAACTGACTCCTACCGGCCTGTCTCCAGACTCAAAGAACCTGCACAGCGACGCATCCGACAGGGACCAGCGACCTCTGAGGACTAAGAGGACTGCCCTGAACCTAAAGGACCAAGAAACTCCTGAGAACAGCAGCATTGTTCAAAACCTGCAACAACTTTGCAACAAAGAAACAACTTTCAAAGAACTCTCTCTTCCCGCCGGAAGCGTGAGACTTCACACTCTGCACCCGACGCCTCTGGCTCGAGTTCAGGAGAACGAACACCGCAGAGAGGATTCCCAGGCGACTACGACAACGTGGGCACCCTGAGTCGACCCCCCTGCACTTCCACAGCGACACCTGCGGAGAGGATCCAGAGGCTCCCCCTGACCGCCACTACCTGGTAACAAGGAACACGACGCCTGGACCAAGCACTGCACCCGTAGCCCCCAGGACCGAGAGGAACCACCTACCAGTGCAGGAGTGACCAGCAGGCAGCCTCATCCTAGCCCAGTCGGTGGCTGGCCCGAGAAGCCCCCCTGTGCCCTGCCTGCATCGCCCATGGGTCGCTCCATTGCTTTCAATAGCAAACCCGACGCCTACTTTGTCGACTGCACCCGGCCGCCTCTGTGCCGCTGAGGGTGTTTTTTGTGGGCTTGTGTGTGTGTGTCCCAGTGCTCTACAAAACACCCTGGTTTGCTCCCCGAGGACGCAGGTACTTACCTGTAAGCAGACTAGGACCAGAGCACCCCTGTTCTTCATAGGCGCCTATGTGTTTTGGGCCCTCCTTTGACCTCTGCACTTGACCGGCCCTTTGTTGCTGGTGCGGTGGCTCTGGGGTTGCCTTGAACCCCCAGTGGTGGGCTGCCTATGCCAAGGAAACTGACTGTGTAAGTGCTTTACTTACCTGAGAAACTTAACCAAACTTACCTCCCCAGGAACTGTTGATTTTTGCACTGTGTTCACTTTTAAAATAGCTTATTGCCATTTTACCCTAAACTGTGCGTACTACTGTTTTAATTCAAAGTTCTCTACTTACCTGTGTGAAGTACCTTGCATTTTATGGACTTACTTCAAATCTTGAATCTTGTGGTTCTAAAATAAATTAGGAAAATATATTTTTCTATATAAAAACTATTGGCCTGGAGTTAAGTCTTTGAGTGTGTGTTCCTCATTTATGTCTGTGTGTGTACAACAAATGCTTAACACTACCCTCTGATAAGCCTACTGCTCGACCAGACTACCACAAGATAGAGCATTAGTATTATCTAATTTTGCCACTATCAACCTCTAAGGGGAACCCTTGGATTCTGTGCACACTATCTCTCACTTTGAGATAGTACATACAGAGCCAACTTCCTACAGTGTATGTATGTGTGAATTAGAGTGTGTCTGCGTGTGTGTGTGTGTGTGTGTGAAGGGGAGGCGTGGATGTAGGAGGGGTGGGGGGTGTTTGGAGAGGTGGGAGCGGTCTTTGGAGAGGTGGGATGGTGGGGGCCACCTATCAGTGACAGGGAATGAATTCCCTGTCACTGATAGGGCTTATCGCCATGGTTTTCGTGGCAAAACCATGGTGGTAGTCGGGGTCATAAACCCGCAGGTGGCACGATGGCAGCCACTGGGCTGGAGATGGTTATCTCCAGCCAGGCGGCTGTTACCGCCTTGGCGGTCAGAGTGGTACATTGGCGGGTTAATGTCATAATGTGGCGGTAAGTACCGCCAGTCTGTTGGCAGTACTACCGCCATGTTATCGCTGACCGCCCGGGTCATAATTACCCCCTTCATTTCTTCATCTCTAGCTATGTACAGTTCCCATTACTATGACTAAGGCCAGGTAATATTACTTCCGGGACAAATCTTCCAAAATTTCTTCCATATCCTTTATGTTACCTCTCAGGGGATTATAGGAGATGTAACTGGCAACATCGTTTTGTGACCCGTGTAAATAATACAACGTGAAATTGTACCCTTCAAGAACCAGAAACCACCCAGAAATTATTGTTGTTGTTCTCTTTGTCCCTTTCGTAGTAAATGTCAAAATTAAGAGTTAAAGCTTCTTTCTCTACCACAGAGTACTTAAGTTCAGCTCCTTTCAGCGCTCTTGATGCAAAGGTGACTATTTGTTCAGTTCCATTTACTTTTTTGTGAAAGCATAGCTCCTAATACTCTGTTGCTAACATTAAGGGTGAGTTGAGTAGATGTGTTTAGTCAAACCTTCCTACGGGTGGAGCATTGATTGTGACTAACTTGACAATTAACATCCCAATCAAATGTAATTTTTTTAAAGTAGATGCCATAGGTGATTTACTATGGCTGCAAAACCAAGAACAAATTTAGAGTAGAACTCAGCAAGTCCTAGGAACGACTTAGGTTTTTCCTTACTAGTAGCAACAGGTGCTTTCCTTACTGACTCTACTAAATCTAGTTTAGGTCGTGTGTCCCAGGTACTCGACAGATCTTACTCCAATATGACTTTTTTCCCTTTTTAAGGTTAATCCGGCATCTTTAATTCTTTCTAACACTACCCTGAGGGTGTTGCTATGTCCAAAAATCAAAATGTCACCTTGGAAGCAAGTCGTTTTAGAAATATCCTGATGAAGATGTTGCATTATTCTTTAGAAGGCAGTGACAGCCAAAGCAAAGGCCAAAGGGCAAGCATCTATACAGGAAAGCTCCTGTAGGTTGGTAAATGATGTCAGGTGTCTTGAAGGAGTGTCTAAATCTTCTTGATAAAACACTGCAGATAGATTTAGGATGCTAAAATAGGAAGCATGATGAGTATTAGAATCTTGTGAAGGCAGGGAAAGGGGTGCCCATCTACATATATATTAGTTTCAATCTCTAAGATCAACACAAAGTCTAATTTGTCCCTTTGTGGTTTTTCGGGCAATCACTATGGGAACCAACCAGTCTGAACTTAAGGCAGTTTATTTAATTTTTCAATTCCGCTTTGAGTAGTATATGTAAAAGGTGAGGAATAGGCCTGACCATCTGTACTATGTGTTTAGCATTGGATTCGCGCCAAATGTGGTGTTGGTAATTCCACAACAGTCCTAACTTCTCAGAAAATACCCCAGGCAAATCTTTACATATTTCCTCCCCACAAATGGAGGGATTCACTAGACTAACCAGATAAGGGTTGTTATGGTTCAGCCTAGTCCCTAAATCTTTTTGATGCTTCCATTTGAGAAAGTTTGACACTTTACTAGTGATGCACACATTCCCAAAATTACTTCTGTTTTAAAACAAATACACATTCTTATGATTGCTTCCAGCATTATCAGATCCTCATTATCACCTCAGGTTTAACATCTGGTGGTTCTAATAAACTACATCTATTAGGGAAAATCTTAATAAATACATTCTTATCTAATAAAGAGTATGGAGAGCATGCGTCAACAAAAACAGTTACATGTTCATTATCCAAAAAGATTTCACAGGATGGAAACTTTACATTCTTGTTGTCTTCAGTCACTTAAAACATATACTTCCTTTCTTTTTGGACGTTAGATTCTATCATATGTACTTGTTTAGTTGGCAGGTTCCTGCATACTCTAGCAAAATGGCTCTTTTTCCAAATTTTCTACACCTGGAAGTTCATGCTTGGCTTGCCAGGTGTCCTATGTTACCGCAACAATAACATTTACCTTTTTCACTTGCTGCAAGTTGTTTTGACAGGTCATCTATTTTCTAGTATCTTGATTGTACTCACTTCTGCAGTAGGTAGCTGTCTTTCTGTTTTTGCCTTCATTTCTTTCATGCATTCAACAGTATGTTCTATTCGGGCTGGTATGTCAATTGACTGTATTAAGACAAGATTTTGTGTAAGAAGTGTTTTTTGTACCTTTGGGTTGTTGGTCCATCCGACTAGTTGGTTGTGGATCAAATAGTCTGTCAAAGGGTTAAATCACAAGGACTGGACAATACTCAGGGCAGCAATATAAAACGTAATCTTTTCTACCTTGCCATCTACCCTGGTGAAAAATGTCTATCTTTCCAAGACTATGTTTATTTACTTTCCGAAGTGTTCTTGTAGTTTATTAAAACTAGCATTCCCTTTGTTCAGCTTCATTTTCTACTTCCTCATTCTAAAGATAGTATATGTTCTCATATACTTTGCGTCCTTCAATGCCTAGGTTTTGCAATAAAATATGTTGTTTGAGTAACAGTGTAGATTTTTCTTCTCCTATAGCAATTAAATAGGATTCAAAAAACTTTGTCCACTGTTTCCAAGAAAGAGTGGGTTCCCCTCGTTCATTAAGGAAAGGGATAGGCCGGAATATACTATCTTACTATACATATACATTTGAGAAGGAAGAATCTGTGGAATACAGTACAGAGAAGGAAGAAGTAGATAAAGAAAGAAAAAGTCATTTGAACAGCGATAGCGCAGAAACCACTGGATGGAATTCCACCAAATTTGGCAGAAAGGAAGCTCTTGGTCCAGAAAGAGGCCTTTTTGGTATTTGGTGTAAATCTGTTCAGTAGTTTTCTAGTTATTAAATGAAAAACAAGTTTGTGTATATAGGGACGTGGATCCTCCTTGAATCCCCCTCGGATACTCAGTGGATCTGGAGGAAAAGCAAGTCTCTGAGTGGCTGGCCGCAACCTGACAGAAAAGTTGCACACACTATTTTGTTTCTCACATTGCGTGGGGGACTGGGAAAAAACAGTGTCAAAACCTATAAGAGGTCAGGATACACGTATACTGACCCCATAGTTTACATGGAAGGGTCCTCATGGGTGAAAAATTTGATATTTTTGTTTGTCCGATTCGCGGATTCAAGGATCATCCTCGGATCCTCCTCAGATCCTATGGAAAAGCAAGGCCCTGATTGGTTTTGCCTCAACCTGACACAAATATTAATGTGTGCATTGAAAAACCATAGAAAATCATTGAAAAAAATAAGGGTTACGGGGACGTTATAGTTAGGTTGACGTTTTACCCATACAAAATCATAGCAATTCAGCAGTTATAGTTATATTTATCTGAAGAAACTATGACTTGCCGGAAAGTAACTTTAGGCCATGAGTTATAGTTTCTTAACATAAGTAGCGTAGGGCTGGCACGTTCATTGTCTTCATAGGTGCCTGCCCAAAATCAGCATTCGTCAACCATTCACTCCAACAGGTACAGGGTTGGGCGCATGATACTCAGGGCTGCATTCAAAGCAACATGCTTTTCAGAATAGGATGATCAAAAGCGGGGTCAGGCAGCATTACTAATGAAGGAGGAGGCTGTTAAACAATGATAATTTTTTTTTTTTTAAGTAGGCCGCCGAAAAACCAGCAAGTAATTAGTACTGGCCAGGCTATAGTGTTACTGACCTAACTCCAAGCAATGTATTTTGTAGGTTCTTGACTGGGCCCCGTAAATGAAGGTGATAGAGTTGCCGCCCCCACACAGCGTGTACTGATTGCCAGCGTTATATTGAAAACTAGAGGCAAGAAGAAGTCTCAGAGGTATTTACTCACACCATCACAGTTCAGTCAGAGATCAGAATGACAGTCGTAATATTGACAGAATAACAATATCCTGCATAACTGCTTTGTGAATGTTCCACAAAAAAAGAAAAGGAAGGGGAGAAAAGAACAGCTGAGAGGGAAAGGAAAACAGAGAAGACGGGCATAAGGTGACAATACAAAACAGAATAAGGCACATTACAAAATTCAGTCACTTTCAAAACTATCCATTGCAACATAACTTGCCTCAGCCTTTTGTACCACATGCTCATCATTTCCAGTACAACAGAAGACTACACTTTCCATTCACATTACTTGCCACATTTTTTCACAACACCACACATACTATTCATCATCTGCTACACACAGCAATAATCCACATTCATTTAAGAACACCGGTTTTTAGCTGAAGCCAAGCTTGTTTTAGCTGTGTTTGTGCAGAGTGAAACGAGTGGGAGATGAGTACATCTGTGGCCATGACTACCATCCTTAATATATTTTGGGTATAATTATCCTGCTATAGTTGTCTTTGCCCTCATTGTGATGACTGATCGTTGTGTTTGTTGGGTGGTTGGCCACTAGATCTGTTAGGGATGAGACACATTTTTACTGTCTTCCTGTATTCTAGGAGATCTTGGATGTTTCTTGTCTCTACTAAGAGAGAATTCCATAGTTATGCTGCCAGTGCAGAGAAGGCTTTACCGCTGGTACTGGGACTATTAGCTGAGGTGTCAATCTAGAGTCAAGGCTTCTTTTCTGGGAGTATATTTGAAGTACTACTTGCATGAAAGATGGGTCCTAACAAGGTTGCTGTGGGAAACACAGAATGTATCTCACTATGGGTAACCAGTGAACGGCATTGAAGGCTGACTTAAAAACAAAGCCTCCACATACAGTTCATTTGCACAATTAAAAGGAGATGTCCACAGCCTGATGATGATCTTAATCTTCTGTTGGAAACCTAGATGAATTAAAAAGACATTGGTGAGTCTGTATGGTAGAGAATGCACGTCTTGTGACTGTTTCATATTGGGATGAGGGAGAATTTGGAACCATATTGCTGACAGGTTGCTGAGTTTAGTCAATGCCAAGATGTGGGCCTCTTTCCTGGGGCAAGCTTATTATAGTGTGTTAGTTTTTCATCATTTCATGCAGCACAATCTCTTCACCCACCCACTGACGACTGCTCGTCTACAATTACTTGAATGCTCAGTCACTTCTCACCAATCAAATCACTTAGGGATGTATGATAATCCCTGACAACACATTTCCATGCCTCAAAATATCAGTAACCATAAAAGTAACTGGGGTTTGATCCTGTAAAGCCTAAATGGGGGAGGAATCAATCAAAACACAATAAAAAACAAACGGGTTCCCCACCGGCTATCAATCAATATTTGTTAAAAAAATACACAAAGCAAGCACACTAATCCTGTGTGTAGCAATGAACCATATATTATTCACAATTCTTTACTGTATTGCGTTCTTCTTTGTACACAAAAAACTCATTTTACAGACATACAAATTAGTAGTAATTTCACCAACATGTTCAATTATAATGAGAGTATATAATTTTTCTGTTAAAATGCATACCCACATGAAGACAACTATACTTGTGCAAAAACCACGCCTTTGTTTCACCAATTATAGCTTGTAAAATGTCATTGTGTCACCAAACAATGGTACAGTGATCGAGAAACACAGGTGGGAATCAGAATTGTGCAAACCATACTTTGCGTATACTCAAAAACCAGTTCCACGTTCCAGGAAAGGCACTTGTGACTCAAATCTTTTAGTCATGTGCTCACCTGAAATCAGCTCTTTAATTCTTATGAACAGTCCTAATTGGAGAGACCAACAGAAGATGTGCGAGTAAATTATCAGCTTTCTTGCTCATGTACGTTACAATGCCAACACTGGATTCAGTTATTTCAAGAAACATTAAGGGCGGACGATAATCCGAAAGGAATAACCTTGAGCTCTTATACCTGTTCTCTCACGAGAAACTGTAGGAACCACTGATGTGGTGAAAAATTGGGACCTTTAGGTTGTTATCCTTTAAACCCTGCCTGATCATCCAATAGCCTTGACGAGGGAGATTCCTCAATAAAGGATACCTTACAATTTGAAGTGCCTGTAAATCAGTCAACCATAGAATTCCTATAGGTTCATCACTGGGTGTACACCATTGTCCTTCTTTTTCCTAACATATATATTGCTTTAAAATCCTTTCAAATGGAGAAAGGATCTTTCTATTGCACTTTTGCTCTCTAATTCTTGCACCTCTTGGTCAATAATATAACAGACCTAGTCCAAGAACCTAATTGGGCATGGTCCTACAAGTTGCTGCATAGTTCCCCAAGACTCTATCTGGAAACTCTGGCACAGTCTGTAGGACCCCTGTATTTGTGGAAATCTCCTCCAATTTGCTCAGGCACTCTGCCATCGTTCCAGGGGCGTAGGAGACACTACATTTCTGGGGGGGACAGGGACAACCTTGAGGTGGGCCGCCTGCACAAAGTTTGCACCCAGAAGGGTTGCCGTGGGGGGGTGGCAGTTGGGGGTCGCTTCCAGTCGAGTCCTGTGCGGCCTGCTATTCCCTCTCTGCTGGGCCCTTTGCTGCCTGTTAGGCAGCAGCAGGCTCTGTGCTGCTGTCCGCCTGTGAATTCCTGAGAGGCCTGTGCTGCCTGCTGGGCGCAATGCTTCCTGTCAATTCCTGTGCTGCCTGCCATGCTCTGTGCTGCCTGTTGGAAGCTCTCTTTCTAGTCAGGCGGTGCCAGTCCAGTAAGGCCCATGACTGCAACTGGGTCCTTGTCTGACTGTCAAGTGGCAGTCTCTGTGCTGCCACCTTCCTGTGAACTGCTGTGCTGTCTGACAGGGCCGGCCTTAGTGCTGGTGGCACCCTGTGCGACATTGTTTGTTGGCGCCCCTCAGTGATCACCTCCGCCACGGATTCCCTCACTACTATCCATCACCACTCTCTCTCAGATGCATTTCATTAGTTTTACAGCACCACTCATACCGGGAAACATCACTTATAAGGCAATCAAGGCAATGCAATGCATTGACCACGCTGCCATTACCACACATATGGGTCTAGCACGCATGCCTTTACCACACATGTCTTTACCACGCATTTGCGTGGTTACAGCATAGAGAGCGGTCTAGCTGTCCGGGTGGAACAGGAAGAAGCAGAGGAGAGAGAGGTAAAAGTAGGGCTGTGGCCAGGTTTAGGATGGGAGGTTGGGGTCATTTTTAGGACAGGGTAGGGTCGGGGAAGTTTTTAGGAGAGGGTGGGGTAGGTTTTAGGGTTCAGGACGAGGGCGTGGGGGTCAAGTAGCTTTTAGGACAGTGTGGGGGTAGGGTTTAGGGTACAGTGTGGGGGTCATGTAGTATTTAGGACAGAATGGGGTAGGTTTTAGGGTTCAGCGTGGGGCAGGGGCATCAAGGTAGTTTTTAGGGCAGTTCAGGGTAGGTTTTAGGGTTCAGAGTGGGGGTCGGGGTAGTTTTTAGGACAGGGCAGGGTTACTTTTAGGGCTCCGGGTGGGGGGGGTTTAGGGCTCAGGGCAGGGGCAGTTTTAAGTGCTTGGGCTGTGTGGAGTATGGTATCCGGTGTAAGGGGGCAGGTCAGGGCAGGGAGAATTTACCATGCATTTTCCTTTACCAAACCTGCTTTTACAGCGGAATTCGTTATAAAGGCATGCATAGTAAAGACACGGTCGTGTTGAGACCACGTTGTTAAGGCATGCATGATACACACATGTGTTGCTCCATCATTCATCCCTCATACCAGTCTAGGGTGTCAAAGCACTTTACATCACACAGACATTACGAAGAGACAATCATCATATGTGTGTAAATCAGTGTTTTTGAAATGTTACATAAGACAGAGTACTACAAGGTGTAGGTGTCACAGGTCATCCATACTGGTAGCAGGTATAGTTTAAGAGTGATTTATCTGGAGAAGCGCAAACTCAGAATTTAAAACATAACACCATGGTTGGGGGCTCTCTTTAATAATAAGAATTGATTTGCACTTAAATTAACTTGTTTTGCAACATTAAGTTAATAAAAAAGTGGGGGAAATCATAACGCTGTGATCTATACCTTGATGTTTGCATGCAGCTCTTTTATGAGTTAATTGATCACTTGTATATATTCAGTTTTAACTTATAAATTGCAGGGGACAAACAAAAGGAGACCTCTGATGTAGGAAGCTGGCCTAGTGTGTGGTGAGTACCTATGGTATTATCACCTTATACCAGGTCCAGGTATCCCCTTATTAGTGAAGTGTAGGCAGTGTCTAGAAGCCAGGCTGTCTAGAGGTAGCTGTGGATAAGCAGCCAAGACTTATCTAGGAGACATGCAAAGATCATGCAATACCACTGTAGTCACACGGCACTTACACACATAAAAGAAACACTCAGTGTTATGAAAATGAAGGTTCCTTATTACAGAAACACAAACACTAAAACATTACATAGGCAATACTCCAATAGGATGTAAGTAACACACTATTATATGTACAGTAACAATCAGAAATTGGCATAAAAAGCAATAGAAAACAGTGAAAAGCAATAGGCAATACTGAAGGCCTAGAGGGGACCAAACCGCATACTAAAAAAGTGGAATGGGAAAGTCGGATCCTCACCCAAGGAAGTGGAATCGGTAGAGGGGAGCTGCAGGAACTAGGAAACCCCAAAGGTAAGTACCAGAGTGCCACCCAGTGACCAGGAGAAAAGAGGTAAGTTACTGGTTTTTCCCCAACCCACCTAAAGGACTTCAGAGAAGGATATTGCAAAACGCAGACAAGACTGCAAGAAACCAGAGGTGGGTCCTATAAGAGGAAGACCTGGAAAAGAAGGGGATCAAGTCCAGTTTACGTTGGAGTGTCCGGTCGTGGCAGGAGCCACTACCCACCCGTCTGTGGATGCAGTAGTTGGTCGACGGAGAGACGAAGACGGTCAGTAATGCAGCACTGGAGCAGATGAAGAGTTCCTAGGTGATGCAGTTGACGTCCCACGCCGGATGAAGAATTGCAGTCAGTCTGTGGTGTGGAAAACCCACCAACAAGCCTTGGCAAAGGCAAATGTCGCAGAGAAAAGTGGAGCTGCTGGGGACCAGCAAGGTCCAGAGGGACTCATCCTAAGGAGAGGAGTCCCAGGTGGCTCTCAGCAAGGCAGAGATTCTGGAGAAGGAGAGGCAGCCCCCACAGAAGACTCATAGGCAAGGAGCCGAGGAGCTGCAGAGAGGCTCACGTAGCACACCTGAAGAGAGGTCCCATGTTGCAGGCGAAGCACGTAGAGGGCTGTTCTTCACAGAGAAGAGTGCTGGGGGCTGGGTGTACAGGGAGCCTGAAGATCCCTTGGAGGAAATGCCAACAAGCCTTGGTAGCTGCAAGAAACGCGGTGCATGGGGGCACTGTCCTGCATGGGAAGGCAAGTACCTACCTACTCCAAAGTTGGACAGCTGGTAGAGAGGACCAAGGAGACCATTCCAGATTACCACCGCTGATGCAGGATCCATGCAGCTCAGGCGGAGAGGAGATCCTAGCAGCCGGTCGTTGTTGCAGTTGGTGCCTGCGGATGCAGGTAAGTGACTACTTCACTCCAAGGAATTTTCCTTCTATCGTCTCATGCAGACTGAAGACTTGCTGCCCACAAAGGAAGCACAGCCGGGTAAATGTTGCAGTTGCTGGAAGGAGCCGGAGAAACAATGTTGCAGGGCGAAGTCGTCGCTGGATCTTCAGATTGTAGGTTCCTGTGAAGTCCAGTTGCGGTTCCAGTGGCCAGAAGTCAAAGTAAACGTTGCAGAGGAGTCCTGCTGGAATCTTGCATGTCGAATCTGAGGACCCACCCAAGAGGGAAACCCTAAATAGCCCAGAAAGGGGGATTGGTCACCTATCAGGGTGACCACCTAGCAGGGGGCTGTGACGTCACCTGCCTGACCTGGCCACTCAGATGCTCACAGAGGCCTCTGCCCACCTTGGTTTCAAGATGGCAGAATCAAGTGGCCACCTGGAGCAACTCCGGGCACCACTCCTGGGGTGGTGATGGACAGGTGAGTGGTTATGCCCATTTCCATTGTCCAGTTTTGCGCTAGAGTAGGGGCTGAGTTCCCTGAACTGGTACAAATTGGTTTATGCAAGGAGGGCACCACATGTGCCCTTCAGAGCATACCAGTAGCTTGGCGAGGCTACCCCTCCCAAGTCTTGTAACATCCTTTTCCAAAGGGAGAGGGTGTTGCCTCCCTCTTCCAAAGGAAATCCTTTGTTATGCCTTCCTGGGCATGAGCTGCTCAAGCAGCAGAAGGAGGGCAGAAATCTGTCTGAGGGGTGGTAGCAGTGGGGGCTGCCTTGAAAACCCCAGAAAGCTGGTAGGAGCAATGCTGGGGATCCTCTAAGGAGCCCCCAAAGTGCATGGAATCATACAATCAATACTGACAATAGTATTGGGGTATGATTCTGACATGTTTGATACCAAACATGCCCAGGTTCGGAGTTACCATTATGTAGCTGGACATAGGTAGTGACCTATGTCCAATATACGCGTAAAAGGGTGTCCTCACGCTCACGAGGTCCAGGAAACTGGAGCTGGAGTTCACACACAGGTACTTGCACCCTACCCTCGGGCTAGGAGGGCCTACCATTGCGGTGACTTACAGTGACCTAGTGCAGTGACCTGAAGTTAAAGGGTGCATGCACCTTTTCACGCAGGCTGCAATGGCAGGCATGCAGACACATTTTACATGGGCTCCTATGGGTGGCATAATACATAATACATGCTGCAGCCCATGGGGAACCCCTGATCCCCCAATGCCCTGGGTACCTGGGTACCATTTACTAGGGACTTATAGGGGGCACCAGTATGCAAAATATGGGTTGTGTGGTCCAAGCAACCAAACTTAATGGGAGAGAGCACTGGGGTCCTGGTTAGCAGGATGCCAGTGAACACAGTCAAAACATACTGACAACAGGCAAAAAGTGGGGGTAACCATGCCAAAAAGAGGGTACTTTCCTACATCTGACAAAAGCAGTAACCCACTGACCTATTCACATTATGTGCACTTTGTGATCTGCATGTAGACGTTCTTGCAGCAGGCATAGTAACCCTGCACGTTATGAGTCAAAACTTCCACTAGACAAAACTTCAATCTCTCTCCAGAAAGACCATTAATCACCTGAATTATCTTGAGATTTTTATTGTTGCCTGAAAACTGTTGGTGGCAAGGAACACCCAGCAGGTGCTTTTAAAGCCACAATATACTTGCAAACATAGCGCCCATATCCTAAATAAGCACCTGGTGCGGTGGTACTGGTTGCATTGCCCTAGAGCCGGCCCTGCTGCCTTACCTGGCCCTGTCCATCTCTCAGGCCATCTGATTATTCCTGGGTCTCTGCGCTGTCTATCCAGCAGTGTCAGGCTCTATTCCACCGCAGCCTGTGAAGTCCATTAAAGCCTGTGAGTTGCCACAGTGCTGGCTTCGCATCCACAGGCCATTGGCAGGAAATGAGATTTACAGACAGCCCTTGGCCTTCAGAGAGGGCTGTCACAAATGCCAGGATGGCTGAGGGAGAGTCCGGAGACCGGAATGTGTGTGTGTGTGTGTGTGTGTGTGTGTGTGTGTGGGGTGGGGGTAGGGGGGAGGGCAGGATGTCAACTTAGGGGACAATAATTAGCACTGGGGCAGGCAAGCTGGAGACAGAGGAGAGAAGAGAGTGAGAGAGAGGCGACAGAAACAAGGGCCCTAACAAACATTGTCGCACCAGCGCGCTAAAGCCTGCCCTGCTCATATCTCACAGTAACTCAACAATACTGTATTTAAAAAGGGAGATACTCGGCAACACAGCACTATATTTAAATAAAAAGAGAGCTACTTGGAAATACTTTAATTACCCAAACCTCCTTACATTCTCAAGTCTTGCTGCTGTCTTCAGGGTTCGATCTTCAAGGGACAGGAAGGTTGGGGCTCAGGAGGGACGGGATGCAGACAGCAATCAACAAAGGTCCTCTCCTCTCCCTTTGTTCTCAGAAGTGCAGACTGCAGGAGCTGTGGGGGCCAGGTGAGAAAGAATCCCTTGTGTGCTGCACCACAACAAAAGGGCAGAGGGCGAGTGTCCTGGAGGCAGGTCACAGGTCAAGTGCAGGGACAGTATAGGTAGCGCTTTCACGCAGCGCTAATGGCCCTGCGAATTACAGAAGAGAAGGGAAAATTCTTCTGTCCCCTCGTCCCCGCCACCCTTGTCCCCCATGTCCCCCCCACTCCAAAATCTGGGGGGGACATGTCCCCCGCATCCCCCACACTTCCTACGCCCATGCATCCTGCCCCCCCAAGTTTTACTAGGGACGAGCATCTAATGATTTCCTGCAATACTATTTTGCTCTCTGCCACCACCTCTTTCAATGCGTCCTCTGTTTCACTTATTCCTTGAGGGTAAGAAGGGTAAGTAACCCTTTTGGTTGGCTGAATCGGAGTGCTTTGGTCCATGGTTTTCTTAGGAACCTTGATTGAGGAAGATACCTTTTTGAAGAGAATTGTAAAGGCTTGCACCGATTTGGAAAGGTGCTCCAAACATGTTTCCTTTCACCTCATGGCCTCAAAGGCAAACGTACCTAGTTTGCGGTACAATCTTAGCAGAATAGTTAGGGGCATATTTATACTCCGTTTGCGCCAAATTTGCGTCGGTTTTTTCGACGCAAATTCGGCGCAAAACTAACGCCATATTTATACTTTGGCGTTAGACGCGTCTAGCGCCAAAGTATGAGTAAAGAGCGTCATTTTTTTGCGTGAACGCCTTCCTTGCGTTAATGAGATGCAAGGTAGGCGTTCCCGTCCAAAAAAATGACTGCGAGGCAAATGCGTCGTATTTATACTCCCGGGCAAAAATCACGCCCGGGAGTGGTCGGGTCAAAAAACCCCGCATTTGCGCCTCTTTTTAACGCCTGGGTCAGGGCAGGCGTTAAGGGACCTGTGGGCTCAGAATGAGCCCAGAGGTGCCCTCCCCTGCCCCCAGGGACCCCCCCTGCCACCCTTGCCCACCCCAGGAGGACACCCAAGGATGGAGGGACCCACCCCAGGGACATTCAGGTAAGTTCAGGTAAGTATAAATTTGTTTTTTTTTTTATATATTTTTTTTGGCATAGGGGGGCCTGATTTGTGCCCCCCTACATGCCACAATGCCCAATGACCATGCCCAGGGGACATAAATCCCCTGGGCATGGCCATTGGGCAAGGGGGCATGACTCCTGTCTTTACTAAGACAGGAGTCATGTAAATGGCGTCTGGGCGTCGTTAAAAATGGCGCAAATCGGGTGGAGGCGATTTTTTAGCGTCAACCTGACTTGCACCATTTTTAAGACGCCCTAACGCCATTTTCCCCAACGCCGGCGCTGCCTGGTGTACGTGGTTTTTTTCCACGCACACCAGGCAGCGCCGGTCTGCTAGCGCCGGCTAACACCATTCAATAAATACGGCGCCCGCATGGCGCTTCAGAATGGCGTTAGCCGGCGCTAAACTTTTTGACGCTAAACTGCGTTAGCGCAGTTTAGCGTCAAAAAGTATAAATACGGCCCTTAGTGTTGCCCAGCTAAATTGCACATGTTGCAGACCTCTTTGTCTAAGGGTTGAGTCAGCCTCTGTTTTAGGTAGTAAGCCACTCTGGTGGAGGGCTCCCTATTCAAAGAAAATGGGATGCCTGGTTTCCATGGGATCAAACTAGTCCTTGTGGTGATCTCTGTTTTTGAGTGGGGGGAGGGAAAGCCAACACAGACTTGAGTTTATTTTTGCCATCCCCCGAAATATGTTAATCCCTCAATATTTCGGATTACTTATCTAGGTAATCTGATGTGGGAGGGGGATCTGTTCTCCTTGATCGTAGTCAGACCACTGGTCACTGTGTGGACTTGAGTCTAGATTGTGAATCCTGCTTGGGCCTACCCCTTCCTGAGAGGGGTCCACCTGATTTTTCTATATTTGGATTCTGCCAACTCACTGGACATTTTATAGCCCAGGTCACCAGTATGATACATCTGTGGAAGAGCACCCAAAGAGCTTTTCAGGGTCCTGGTGTTGATTGTAAAGCCATGCACATTGCCACCTCTGTGGATTTGGAAACTACCACATCAATCATGGCTACCAATTCAGGGTCCATGTTATAAGAATCCAATATCTCCTGCCTGACATACCCACGGTTATCAGCCATGACCGAACCTGGCCGAGCTACACTACAAGTTAGTCCTGAAATAGCTAAATACTTCCCAGTAGTAAAGAGGGAACACCACTTCATTGTCCAACTAGGTGATCAAACCTAAGAAATGAATGCCCTTATAGATGATGGCAAAGCGTGAAAAGAGCAACTCCTTAGTCACATCAGCCGTACATTGCACTGATGTGAACAGCGCGCCAACTTATTACAAAAGGCAGCTAACAACACAGCATTGTGGCAGTGATTGGGTGCTTTTGTTATTGTATGAAATGCCTCCTCAGTCCTTGGGTAGGTATAATATGCATGACTGATGCATTGTAGTGCCTTGATGTGGACACCAGCACTAAAATGCGTCAGTCTGACCCATGATGCATGGCACAAACTGTGCAGGCAACAGAAACCGCACACTGAGCAGAGTGATCGTTCTCTGATGGGCAGCGTTCAGTTCACCAACTCACACTATCTGCTTTTCATGCAGCTTGGCTGTCCTCACTCTGACTCCACAGGCCGATCACACCTGTCAGAGACTGGGGAGTGATCTGCATCTTCAGGTGAGGATAGACCTGAACATCAGTGGCCATGTGGCCTGTGCAGGGCCCTATGTTAAAGAAAAATCACGTTATCACGATAGAACTTTTCTATGAAATATAAATCTACAGAATATGCAATAACCCTGCTTAATAAACATAAGAATACAACATGACACATGAGCAAGGAAGCACTTATCTGTGGCTACTGTACGCAGCAACGAAAGAGGATGAGGAAATTGAATTATATACTACTATAGATATTGCCATTGGTTGTTGTAGTCACTGTTATGTTGTACGACATGGAGCACACCAAGCTATCATATATTGAAGGGGTATTCAGATTGAAACCCCTCCTGACTAAGAGTGTGGTGGCCCATGTCAAACAGGATTACTTTAGAAGCCATCCCAGAGTCATTGGATTATCATCTAACTACATTAGAAGTCATTTTCACATCATCAGACATCATCAAGCTCTTGAAGTCATCAGCAAAGCTTAGAAACTTGTGCCCGATGATTTGAGAATGACATAAAAATGAGTACCTGATGACTCCTCTAGAGGTGGTTGTTCATGATGATTTGAGGATGACTTGAAAGTGAGTGTCTGATGACTTCAGAAGATGAGTTTGCTCTTGATGATTTGAGGATGATTTCAAAACTGGTATCTGATTACTTCACAAGGAGTGTTTGCATTCAAAAAGATGAAAGTGTTTACTAATGTTTGTGGATGATTCACTGATTATTTCAAGAGCAAGTTTGCCATTTTTATTTCAGTTTTGTTTTAAAATGTAACCAGCTGGGTGTTTTCTGGAGTATTTGCTGATTATTGTTCAATTACTTCATGTAATATCTATTGATCAGAATCTGATATACATCAGATAACCCTTTAATTAAGTCAGAGGTTAGCATTTTTACTGGCTTTTGTTACTTATAAATCATTCTTATTTATTATAATTGTTAAAATAAACATTAAAATCTTAATATGTTCAACATTTAATATTAATAAAGCAAATCAGGCTAGGCGCAACACAAAGCCATCACCTAAAAGGCCATCAGCCCTTTTTTTTTGCTGAAGTCTCATCATGGTTGGGGTCTATCTGGAGCCTAACACCTAGATACTAATGGAATGGAGGAAAACAGCAGAGTACATAGGGGCCCATTATAAATGATGGAAGCCCCCTTTTAACAGCTGCTCTGCGCAGGTGTTAAAAGTGCCAAAAACAATGGTGTAAGGAAATCTCTTAGATTTCCTTGTGTCATTTTTTCGGGCCCTCTAGTGGGGAAACGCCCCCCCCTTGCATACATTATGCCTGGCACAAGGGTTTACAAAGTGGAGAAATGCATGCATTGCGCCACTTTGTAAATATGGCGCAGAGAAAATGCCACTCTAGCGCCGCCTTAACATAAAAAATGACGCTATGGCAGCGCTAAGGTGGAGCTAGGGGCTCTTAAATAAGCCCCTAGGTTTCAATGTTTGCATGCTGCTGTTTGGTGCCAGTTTATAGCTCATTGTGCTATATTAGAAGTATTGCAGTTTTTGATCTGCAAGTAACAAAAGTATTTCTGTGACAAAAGCAGTAACCCACTGAACAGAACTAGCCACATAAAATACAAATGTGTCTTCTGTATACTTCATGTTTGTAGTTCCTTGCTACTTTATGAAGAATCAAAACTGAAACTAGATCTCCCCAGCAAGCGCATTAACCCTAGGAGTTGTGTTGCTAGTGTTAAGAAGCCTTGATTATTAATGGACACAAACATTTCTGCAGCAGGTGCCTAAAGGCTGTCAAATGGTTTATAGTGCAACCTGCTTGTGACCAATTAAGTAAGCCAAAACAGACTTACGGTCATGCTTGTCCTTGGTACCAGTTATAGATAGGAAAGACATGAATTTCACAAACTCTGCCCTTTCAGAAATAGTTTATAGCTAAAGAAAGAACTGATGGTGATGTCACGCATTAATAGCTCACTGTCTGATGTAGTTGTACTTTAGGACATGTAGTCTTGGTTTTCAAGTGGCAAATATTAAACCATAGGTACCAGTCAGCAAATTATAAAACAAGGACTGGCTAATGTTTTAACTGTGTTTTGGTGAAGCAGAGTAGGCAAGAAATGCACACGGATTTGTAATGAGGATTATTTGCATTGTGCAAGCATAAAACGAAAAAAAGATAATGGTCACACCATTTTCACACTTAATGTAGAATTAAAATTGTGGCACTGTCTATTGCTGGAGGAAAACCCTGTAAACTAACCTTCATTTAGATATACTATCTTATTTTTATTCCCAGCTCCTCCCCGCCCCCAATGCTGTGATAAAGTCCAGAAGAAAGTAGGCACTGCTGGCCTCTGGCTTAAGGCCTACTCAGACTCTCAGCTCTTTAACACCCATTGTGCTGCATGAATAGATTGAAGCAGTACATCTGGGAACGCCCTAAACAATTAACTTCTATTCAAGCTGAGCTGTAAAAAGGGCAGAGATCCGGTGTCAGCTCAACATACAGTGATTCTGGGCAAATCACTGTCTCCTGCTCTTTAACTAAAAAATTAAAATCGGACCTTGTGTAAAGTAATTATGGAGCTCGTGTAAACTACTCCAATCATGCCCTCGAACAGAGATCGCGCTGCAAACACCTAGAAGAAACGAAATGCTTTGTAGGTCTCCACGCACTTCCGGTATTGCCGGAAGCTACGTCACTCAACTGTGCAGTTTTGAAAAACCGATGGCGAGGAAGCTGGCGAGGTCTAAGAAAAAGGGGATTATGGCGTTTTCCTGGTCTGTGTGGTTACTTAGCTTCGAGACTTTCCTGCCTAGGAGACAGATTTATTCAGCAGCTAGTCATTGGAATGCTGGCACCAGGTAGCAGATAAGGACTGGGCATTTCTTCCTCGCAGTTTGGAGGTTCGTATCACACCATTCAAATATGCTTATTAAGAAAAAAAATTCGTTTGTGTGTTTTGAAGCAAAAGCTATCTCTGCTTTCTGAAATGTCCTGTAAAGATTTATGTTCGTCTCGATTGTGTGATTCTTGTTGCTCAGTTTATTTGCAGTGACTTTGTGGGCTTGGATATTAAATAGCTGACTTAGTAAAATGCACTGGGGAAATAAAAAAAACATTGTATAAATAATCGTTTTTTCTCGTTTTAGTTTGCTTTTTTTAAAACGCATTTCTCTACTTTATTTTTTTGGTGTGCTTCAGGGAAGGTATTTTAATGGTGATTGGGGAGAGAATTATGTGGAGTTTTGGTCAGAGCTGCCGACTCGAACCTGAACCAGGTTCGAGTCCTATCGCTGGCTCAGCATCCTGTGATTTTGGGTAAATCACATAATCTTCCCATGCCTAAAATAGAAATGAATGTGACCTTGTGGATTGTAACTGGTGCTCATGTAAACCACTCCAATTCTTTCTGGTCGAGTTTGTTCTATGTGAAACTGTCTAAAAATATTTGTAGCTAAATGGACAGTTACCATGTTTTATCTGCTGCCATAATTCTTGGCCTCTTTTTTTTTCTCCAAAATATACTGTAAACCATTTCACTCATCATTATGCAAGAAATATTAAATATAAAGGTTCCAATTTCATCTAGAATGGGTAGGTGAAAGTCTGAATTAAATATGGCAGAGTACAAACCCTAATTTGATTGTTTCATAAGGCTCTTTGCAGCAGGCACATTAACCTACTGTGTTCATATTGTTAGAGTTTCTAATACTATTTGACATTAAATCTGTATGCAATACTGCAATGGAGAGCATTTTGGTCCAGCTGCAATGGCAAGTAACATTTAAAAAAAATCCACAGTTTCCCCATTAAGGTAATCCAAGGGAAACCCTGGCAATGGTGGAGGATTGAAAGGAAATGTGCCCCAACTGAGAATGGCTACAGTGTATATTTAGATTGGGTTCTCTGCAGCGAGACCCACTCACAGTCCGAAACGATCCTTACATCCTCATTCCATTCAGTGCAATAAAGCCAGAGGCCCTCGCATCCTCTTCACCCTCAAACCAGATGATACTGACCTAGCTTCCCTATTAGAACTTCTCCCAGCACCACAGCAAACATATGCCTAGGCCTTACCAACATTTCCATAACACTTGGGGAATTTGCAAATTTCAATTTATGCAGAATAATGTGAATTTCACAGTGCTAAAGTGTGAGCAATTCTGTTCTGTATGAGGCTGGTTCAAGCAGAAAATACATTGCAGGAGATATTTTCTCCACAAACCTGTCCCCTTGTGTGCCTGTATCTCATAAGACTTTGATTCATGAGGTATGTCCTGTTGTTCAACCTTTGCATAAGTGGAAGTAAAATTTTACTTCACATACTTTTGTTCTCTAGACCCCGTTCATGTTTGGACAAGGGGGGTGCAACCATTACGAGCCACTCACCAGGGGATCCAGCTGCTCAGCCCCTACCTGAAAAGACTTCCTCAAATTTCTCTCAAAAACAGCTCCAAATACACCTTGGAAGAAGGGCATAGCTGAAAAGCTTGGGCCCATCCACAAAAACCCTGGCCAGGCTCCCCTCCCTCCAACACTGCATCCCAAAAGAAACATCCATCTGACCCACTGTTTTCACTGTTCTTCTCTCTCCCATTTCCTATCCCATCTCCAACTATATCCTCTGCCACCAGCTCTGTCTTTGGTTTTACCCTAAGCTTAGATAATATATAGAGGCACAACTAAATAAATATTCAAGGCCAAAGAAACCTAACAGAACCATCCAGACTCCCTGGCTGCCTCTATCTCTCAAACACTACTTAGTCTTTAACCCTGTCTTTTCTTCTGGTAACTTTTGAAGGTGGTGGGGTTGAAGGGTAGAGATAGTAAGGCTTCTAGATAGAAACGTCTGATACCAAATATTGAGTTTAAATGGATGAATCAATAAAATATTTGTGGATGGTGATTCCTACCGTCCCTCAGCTGCAAGCATTCTTATTTACTTCATTCTTCCTGATGCTCCTATCAGAAAATGTTGGCAAACGTTTACACAGGAGTGGAGTCACTCATGCTTTTGTATCCACACCTACATTTTTCACATAACAAGGACTCTCACCTCTGCAACATCCAGTTGCCCATGCACACCGATGGCCAAATGCTCATGCTCTCTCATTCTTGCTGCTTCCCATGATCTTCTGTTTGAAACCCTCCCCTAGGCTGTGTCATTCACTCCCAGTTGCCTCCGCCTGCAGTCTGCCCAAAGGACTCCCGTCCACTTCTCCCAGGAGTACTGACCGAGGATCTGGAGCTGTTTATGTGAGGGAGAAGGAAAGCAGCCTGGAGCACCATCTGGCGTCTTGACAGCAGTAGAGGGTAAGTTAGAAAAACATTTGATGTTCTGTGAGTGCATGAGTGGGAAGGGTTCCGCCTATTGCCCACACTGGTGACATGCTGACCCTCACATAACAGCAGTATTCCTTGGCAACTAGGCATCCACTGCATGATACCCAATCTTTGCATATGCAGACAGAACTGTGCTTTGACAAACGTTCTAGATTCCCTGCAAAAAGAAATTCGCATTGGAGAGCATTTTTGACATGGCTACTGTGTATTTCTGGCACTAATTCACCAGTTTTTTTCACTATTACACATGGTGCTTATAAATGTCAAATAGCCATCTAGAAATGAAACCTTTTTTTCAAAGCATGTATATATGATGTCATGTATAATAATGCTTCCTATTGTTATCTTCAGGTTGAGATGCAGCAGCTGGTGAAGGTTTTATTGGGATCTAATCATTTTCAAATGATTGTGTGCTGAGGCGAGTATTGGACAAGGACCAACTGAAAATTAATGCTTCATTTGGTAAGATATTTACGTTAACTTAATTACCCTTCTGATAACTAACATTCAGGTCAAAGCTGCAAATTGTTTGTGTAAAAAGGTAATGGACGTTAAACATTTGTTTTGAGTGATAAAACCTTTAGGCTTGAGTAGTCCCCTAGCAGGTCACGTTATTGCAGGAGGGTTCTTTTAATGATTTGTATTGCCTTTCCACTCCTCCAGTCACTTCTACCCTAATAGGCAAGCCATACAGGACTTAAACCAGAAATCTTGGTGACAGCACTGAGAGCACACATTGCTTCCAGCTCTACTTTGGAATTTCATCAGTGGTATAAACACTTGCTTTTAGGCCAGCAATGTAGGAAGCTGGCCTGGTGTGTGTTGAGTACCTATGACATTATCACCTTCTACCAGGTATCCCCTATTCATGAAGTGTAGTCAGTGTCTAGGAAGCCAGGCTCTCTAGAGGTAGCTGTGGATGAGCAGCCAAGGCTTATCTAGGAGACATGCAAAGCTTATGCAATACCATTTATAGTCACATAGCACTTACACACATGAAAGAACCACACAGTGTTACAAAAATAAAGGTACTTTATTTTAGTGACACAAATACTAAATAGGCAATACTACAATAGGAGGTAAGTAAACACACTATTATCTGTACAGTAGCAATCAGAAATTGCCAAAAAAAGCAATAGAAAACAGTGAAAAGCAATAGGCAATATTGAAGGCCCGGGGGGACCAAACCATATACTAGGTAAGTAAACACTATTATCTGTACAGTAGCAATCAGAAATTGCCAAAAAAAACAATAGAAAACAGTGAAAAGCAATAGGCGATATTGAAGGCCTGGGGGAACCAAACCATATACTAAGAAAGTGTGCCCTTCAAAGCATACCAGTGGCTTGGGGAGGCTACTTCTCCCAAGCCATGTAACAACTATTTCCAAAGGGAGAGGGTGTTGCCTCCCTCTCCCAAAGGAAATCCTTTGTTCTGCCTTCCTGGGCTTGAGCTGGTCAAGTCACAGGAGAGCAGAAACCGGTCTGTAGGATGGCAGCAACGCGGGCTGCCTGAAAGAACCCTGCAAGCTGTAAGGAGCAATGCTGGGGGTCCTCTAAGGAGCCCCCAGAGTGCATGGAATCATACAACCAATACTGGCAACAGTATTGGGGTATGATTCCGACATGTTTGATACCCAACATGCCCAGGTTCAGAGTTACCATTATGTAGTTGGACATAGGTAGTGATCTGTGTCCAGTACACGCGTAAAATGCCGTCCCCGCATTCACGAAGTGCAGGTAAATGGAGCTGGAGTTTGTGGGGGCACCTCTGCTCAGGCAGGGGTGCCCCTTTCACACAGGTACCTGCACCTTGCCTTCTGGGCTAGGAGGTCCTACCATAGGGGTGACTTATAGCGACCTGGTGTATTGACCTAAAGTGAAAGGGTCCATGCACCTTTTCACGCAGGCTGCAATGACAGGCCTGTAGACACATTTTACATGGAATCGCATGGGTGGCATAATACATGTGGCAGCCCATGGGGAACCCCTGGTGCCCCAATGCCTTGGGTACCTGGGTACCATATACTAGGGACTTTTATGTCAGTATGCCAAATGTGGGATGCTTGTGGTCCAAGCAACCAAATTTAAAGGGAGAGAGCACAGTCATTGGGGTCCTAGTTAGCAGAATCCCAGTGCACACAGTCAAAACATGCTGACAATAGGCAAAATGTGGGGGTAACCTTGCCAAAAAGAGGGTAACTATTTTTTTTTTCTATTCCGATGGACATGCTGCAAGCATAGTTCAATGGAGCTGCCTCCAATATTCATCTGGAGGGCACTTGCTGATTTCAACCTTTGTACATCTGTAATTTATCCTGTATGTTAGAGGGGCAATGTGTAAAGACACTATGGCCCTCATTACAACCCTGGCAGTCGGTGTTATAGCGGCGGTAATACCACCAACAGGCCGGCGGTAAAAAAAAAAATCGGGATTTGGACCATGGCGGTTACCGCCATCCAAAACCTCCGTATTATCACACCGACCGCCAGGGTCGTAACGGCCGCTAGGCTGGAGACTTCGGTCTCCAGCCTGGCGGCCATCACATTCCCACCCTCAGGATTACGATCCGGCCTACTGCCATGGTTTCTGTACCGCCACGAAAACCATGGTGGTAGGCACTATCCGTGCCAGGGAATCCGTTCCCTGGCACGGATAGGGGTCTCCCCCGCACTCCATCCCCTCCCCAGAGTCCTCCCCCCGCACATATACACACCGACACATGCACCCATATACACACATGCACACACGCATACCCACCACCACCCACGCATGCACACATACATACCCACACGCCACAACATACACCAACAGACCTTGACACACACATGCATCAACAACATACAACACACACATTCACGCATGCATCCACCACGACTCACGACCGCATGTACGCACCCCTAAACATACACATACCCCTGCCCCCCTTACACACAACACCCCCAGACCCCTCTCCAGTCAGAGAAGCCGACTTACCTGCTTGCAGGGGGTCCTACGGCTGGAGAGGGTCTGCGGCGCTGCTGGCAGCAGCAGCGTCCGCCAGCAGAACACCGCCAGGCCATATCATTGCTCACCGTGGTGGTCGGCGGTGTTCCGCCGGATTTCTGGCGGTATACCGCCGGCAGTCATAATACGCATTGCCGGCTGGTAGCCACGGCGGCGGTTGCCGTGGCGGTAGGCGGTCATTACCGCCAATCTTGTAATGAGGGCCTATGTTGTCAAACTATGGTGTCAATGTATGGCAGAGATTGAAACCACAGATTCCCTCGTCTGTTGAGGAAAAACAATAGGATTTTATATTGTTATGTTATATTAAAACTCTGGGACTGATATTCTGAATCTAACTTGCCCATTTGTTCCTACAGACCAGAAAGGGACACTTTCTTTCTTCACCTTCCATCTGAACAATGTCCTAATTTCACATGTGCTCCTTTGAAACAAGCACCATAAACAAAGCAGGGTTAAAAACATCTCTTAAGGCAGCCTTTATGCTGGAGGGGGATCCAGTGATTTATGAAAGCAGCCAGTCTAAAAGAAAACCTAAAGTAACTTGGTTGAAGAAAAGTACTAACGTATGCTTTTGTTATCTTTTTAGAATGTTATGACATCTCAGTGCAAGCTAGCTACCTCTCAACAACTGACCTACGAGAAGGAATCTTGCCATAATGATCTGCAATTGCAAAAGAGGACAAAATACTCTGAATCTGGAAGCACACAACAGAGTTGCTTGTTTTGTTGATATTTTAAAATTATTTTTGCTCACTTTTAATGTTATCTTGTACAGTGTCCTATTTCTCTTTGAGGCTTTGGCTAAATAAAAGCTAACAGTGGCAAGTCATTTCAGATTCATTTTATTTCAGCCACTACATTGTTCGGTATATTGCCACAGGCCACCATATCAAAACTTAGAGTAATGGTGTTTAGCTCAAATGAAGACAATGCACAGCGAGTAGGGGGTAATGTTATAAAGGCTGCTACTAAATGCATTTTGGCGTACTTGCTATCACCTACTTTCCTCACAAATTAATTTTATATCACTCTCCACCTTGTTTAAAGAAGAAACAAGTTTTAAAACCAAGCAGTTTTCTTTTTTACAGGGAAATAGTGTTCCTCCCAAGTATTTAATTTCAGATTTGTGTTTTTAAATTAGACTTGGTGAATTCTGGATTGGAGAAATGTGATTTTGAGAATGTACTTGCGTCACAGACTCTAAAAGGAAATTATTCGACCCTAAATCACTATTTAAACATTTAGGAGTGATCCACAAGCATCCAAAGCATTTTATGGAATCATTCAGAAGTACTCCCCATTCATAATAACCTAGAGTACTCACCCAGTGGGTACTCTTGGTTATTACGGATAGGGAGTACTTCTAAATAATTCCATGTGTTGATTAGGCGATATACCATAGTGTGTTTTCCCCACTCTCCTTGTGTATATAACTGTAATCTCTGTTCATCCTGCAGTAGTCATGAATCCCTCTAAAAGTAATCCACACTCATTATGAAGCTGTTATCAAAAAATTCTGGTGTAATCCACACTCATTCTGAAGATGTTAAGAAATCATCCATGAGTTATCCATAGTAATCCTGTCATTGCCCTGAAATCATCCTTGAATAATCCACACTCATTCTGAAGTTGTCATAAAATCATACTGGAGTAATCCACACTCATTCTGAAGATGTCAGGAAATCTTCCAGTAGTTATCCACAGTAATCGTGACATTGTCCTGAACTCATCCTGGAGTAATTCACACTCATCCTGAAGTTGTCAATTAGTATTCCTGGAGTAGTACAAGATCATCACGCATTTTCAATTGAAGTAATCAGGACCCCATCCTGGAGTAGTTTTTGAGATGACTCTGGAGTCATCTCATTTAAATATTTCGCCCTATACACATACTTCAGGATGGCTTGGGATGACTTCCTCAGATAATTACAGGAATAGCCCAGCTAAAGTCATCCGATTACTCTAGAATGACTGTAGGATGATCTTCCTTTTTGACTTGGGGGTCCTGGCCGTGACGTTAATATGCAAGACTTCCTGCCAAGAAGTTAGTTACCTGCCAACCTGTGTCCAGGGTTCTTTTCTGCCACGGCTCCCGCAGCGTTTACCTAACAGGCCGAAGCCTGTTTGTATGGTCGGGACCTCGTGTGTGGTGGCTGGCAAAGAGGGGCCTGCCCGCACCCAGGCTCCAGCACCTGCATTCCAGCCCTGTCCCAGCCACTAGTGCGGCATGCTTCGCCGCGAGTCTACTGCAGCCGGCAGTCTTCATTCCTGCCACCGGGCTGGTGGCTGGCCCTATGTCAGGCAATTTCTCCCCCTTCTACAACCCCTGAGATGTGGTGACACCTGCAGCAGACGTAGTGCATCCAGCACTTGTGGAGGACTTGCCGTTCGTCTGGGGCCTTCTGCTAGCACAGATGTCTGTGTTTTTGCGCTCCTGAAGCATGTGTGGTGGGAAGAACGCTGTTGGCGGTTTGGCCCCACCCTCAAATCTCCCGGAAGAACAACCCGTGCAGTGCTCAAGGGCCTGGCCCGCGATGCCTGAAAAAATATGAACTCTCCTGCCAGATGCCACAGGAATGCTCCTCCTCCACAGCTGGGCCCATCCCCAATGACCTGCGAGTGAGTAGTGTTTTCACACCCCTACCATCCACTGTCTACCTGCCTATTGTGGAGTGCCCCTTAGAAGGAACAATAAAACAAACTGAGAGACACAACAGCAAAGAAACAATCTCTCTGGCATCTGTGGACTTGTGGCTTTGACATTCCCAAAACATATCAATAAAGGAACATGTCACCAGAGACATAGTGGCACACTTATACGCTGCAGTAACCATATGATGTGAGCACAGCTGGTATATTATTCCTTTCTTCCCCGCACCAAGATGGCATCAATCCCACTTCTGAACCTTTTGTGTGTGATCATGTCTGTTCCTCACAATCCTGAAGTGTGTGCGGCAGGGCGAACACTGTTGGCTATTTGGCCCCGCCTTCAAGTCTCCAGGAAGATCCAGCTCATGAACTGCTCAAGGACGTGGCCAGCGATGCCCAAAAACGTACGATCCTCCCTTTCAGCAAAATAGAAGGACTGACTAGAATGCCTAGAAACGTACTTTGCTGCAGTTGCAACTGAGAACAGCTGGAAGTGCTCCATGCTCCTACATGTAACGGGTGTCGCAATACACAAGATCACAGAGTCTATTTCAGAAACAGGACACCCTAACACCTACAACACCTTAAAGCAAGCCCTCACAGCTCATTTTGAGCCCCTCGCTAATCCCGACTACAAACAATTCTTACTACCTCAGGCCAGACAACTACCACTGGAGTCTGTCAACATGTTTTATGCCTGCCTCAAGGAGTTAGCAAGCATGTGCACTCTGTCAAACGCAGAGGACGAAATCAGGGCACAAATCATATAGGGATGCTCCTCTGTCAAGCTGCGGGAGAACATCCTCAAAGTGCCAGGGAAGTCGATGGCCAACATACTGACACTTGGCCACGGCAAGGAACTCTCTCTAAAGTGCGAGCGGCACACATGGAGGCTGCCCTCCAATGCCCAGTATAAACACAGCCTGTCAATGCAGTCAGCAGAACCCACCCAGAGAGGAGGAGGGCTCGACCCAAGTCAACCATGATGCAAAAAAACTGCCACTGGTGCGGTGGCTCCTATCCACACCAAGGTACCTGCCCTACACAAGGCAAAAGGTGCTCCGCATGAAATAAACTAAAAAATGTCGCTGAAGTCTGCAAGTCTACAGCCTGCAAGCCAGCACAGAAGGTCAAATCCGTGAATGCAGTGGAATCATCTGATGCCCAAGGCATCGAAGATTACATGGATGACAATGACTTTGAAGGTGCAGTGCATGTCATCCACACCATGCAACCAGAAGAACAGAAAGGACGTTGCATCCCAAATTGTACAATTACAATGGAGCCTCCTTCAACATTATGGCACGGACAGTTTTCCAGTTTCTCCCATGCCAATCGATGCTACATCCTACTGCAACCTCGGTATATGCGTTCAGCTCCTCAATGCCACTACTGCTGATGGGAGTATTCACAACCACCATCACCCATGATGCCCAGATGACAAAACAAAGATCTGTGTTACCCAGGGAGCGACAGGGATGCTCCTGAGCTGCAAGATGGCTGAACACCTTTAATTGGTCACTTTTGCTTTTAGCGTACAACTGTCATCCATTGACACCCTGGTGGAATAGTACACGCAGCTATTTGAAGGGATGGAGTGGCTGAAGAACTGCATGGTACATCTTCACATTTTTTTTTTTTTTTTTTTTTTTTGTGTAAGTGGAGATTTATTTACATGTGCAAGTGTATTTTCCAAAGCAATACAATGTCCAGTTCACAGACCTCATGAGAGATCCAGAGCCATTTGTTGTACATTCAGAGTCCGGGGGTGAGGGACATGTCATGAAACAATGGTAGGAGAAGTGTGCTTTAGTGAGGATGTGTCCTTTTTTTTTTTTTTTTTTTTTTAATTTTATTTTATTTTAATATGTCGGAGGGAGGGGGTTACATGAGAAAAAAAAAAGAAGACATAATATATCCATGCGAAGAAAGTAAAGTAAACAAAACAACGGGAGAAAGAAGACCTTTAAAAAAACCTCAGTTATATATATCACATATCGAAACAATTAGCATTTTTTTTTTTTTTTTTTTTAACTGTGTCTTGATATTCCAACCATCTAGTCAGTGGTGCCCACATTCGTTCTCCTCTATGTCTCTTCTTATGACCCTTTAACTTATAAAGACTTAATTCAGTATTATAGATGGTAAGTAATCTAGAGCGCCAATTCTCAAACGTGGGGGGTCCTTTTTTAAGCCAATCTGTAGCAATACATAAGCGGTATATTGCCATGGACAAAAATTAAAATCGCCTTATTTTATACAGTGCAGGTTCCGTACTTTCAGGTGAGTCCACGACTCCCAATACTACCAGCATAACAGTAACCTGAATATTGCAATGCGTGATCTTCTTAAGGAATACCTCTATCTCATTTAATATTCCCTGCAACATTGGGCATACAAAGAACATATGCATTATCTCAGCTTCAACTTCCCCACATCGATTGCAGCTTCCAGAGGATATCCCCCACTTTTTCAGTTTTGCTGGAGTATAATATAAGTCCATCAGTGTTTTGTAATGCTGGGTTTTCAAATTAGCTGATAAAAATGTTGTCTCAGCCATGGCTAAGGATTGGTCCACCCACTCTCCAGCCACCCCAAATCGTGCAATCCATCTCTCATTCTGTTGTGCCATATCATCTACTTGTAGCTCTGTTAGTAACTTATATAACTTGCCAATCTTTGCCCCATTTTTAACAGCCTCAACTACCGGGATCTCCGACAACTGTACTGTAACGCACTTCTGAGACTGTAAAAAATTTCGTATTTGCAAAAATTTAAAAAAATGGGTCTTAGGTAAGCCAAATTGAGACTGCAGATCCGTAAATGATTTATAACCGGATTTACAATACAAGTCTCCGACTTTATTTATTCCCCTAGAACGCCAAAAATCTAGTATGGGATCCCTAAAGATATGATTTGGGATAGCTGAAAATTTCACTGGTGTATAAGCCGTAATCTTTCCCAGTCCCATACTCCGTTTTATCTGAGCCCAAACCTTGAAGGCGGACAAAAAAGGCTTAAATCTTACTTTTTTAAAGTAACTTGGTTCCTCAAATTTTGATAACCAACCACTTGCCTCCCCACCCGCCATCATAGTATAAATAGGGGTTGGTTTTACTTCTTCATTACCCTTAAAACTTCCCCTTATAAGTTCATCCATATGTTGAAGGCAACAGGCGTAGTAATACAGTGTAAAATTAGGGACTGACCACCCGCCTCGATCTTTGGGAAGTGTCATATTCTTCATTGCTCTTCTCGTTTTAGCATACCCCCATAAAAAATTATTCCCCATCTTTTCCAATCTTTTAAGCCATTTTTTATCAACCTCAAGGGGAATAGCCCGAAATAAATATAGGATTTTTGGCAGAACCATCATTTTCAATACATTGCAGCGACCCTCTAGCGATAAGTGCAAATTATGCATTCGGTCTAAATCCCTCTTTATTCTATTTAATAATGGGATAAAATTAATTTCCACCAACCGATTAACCACTGATGTAATCTTCACCCCCAAATACACTGCTTCAGATACCAATCGTCTATCTACTAGTGAAACGTGCCCAGAACATACTATTTGTGTTTTATCTGAGTTCAGCTTATATCCAGAGTATTTTCCGAACTCTCTTGCCTCTATTTCTATTGCCCTAATAGCTTCCTCCGTGTTGCTTGTCACTATAGCTACATCATCAGCATATGCAAACACCTTATATGTTTCTCCATGATATAATAGAGGTTGAATATTTTTGCATTCTTCTAATCTCAGCAAGAAAGAATCAATATATAGAGCAAAGAGCAAGGGGGAACATGGACACCCTTGTCTAGTCCCCCTAGAGATTAAGATAGTATCTGATTCCAAACCAGCAATGCAAATTCTAGCTTTTGGGGCTACATATAAAGTTTTTATAGCTGTAATATATCCACTCCCTATACCTTTCCAGCGCATGACTTCCCATAGAAACTTCCACGATACACGATCAAATGCCTTCTCGGCATCCAAAAGTAATAATCCTAAATTTGTTTGATATAGTTCTGCAAGATCAAACATGGCTATTCTTCTTCTTATATGATCTATTGTATCTCTACCCGGAATAAACCCATGTTGTTGTTTTCTAACCAGCCTGACTATCACATTTGCCAATCTACTGGCCAAAATCTTTGCATAAATCTTTCCATCTACGTTTAACAAAGATATGGGTCTGTATGAACTGGGGAACTCTGTTGATTTATCCTTTTTTTTTAGCACTATAATACTTGCACATTCCCACGATAAGGGTGCCTGACCTGCCTGCGCTATACAAAAAATGCTATGCATATCCTTTTTAATGTCTATCAGGAAGGTCTTGTAAAATTCAAGTGGAATTGCATCCGGTCCCGCAGCTTTCCCTGTTGCCAGGGAGCTTACTGCCTCAATTATCTCATCAATACGAATTGGTGCATCTAATGTAATTTGTTCCTCAGAAGAGAGCCTTGTACTCTTTAATCCCCCCAAAAATTCACTAACCTTTTTTTGTAGCTGTTCAGAATACACTATATCTTCACTATACAGCTCCTGATAGTAACCCTTAAAAACCTCTAGAATTCCTTCTAACTCTGTATGTTTCCGCCCATTACCATCAATTATATTCAAAACATTCTGTTTAACTGCCTTTTGTCTGACCCGTCTAGCTAAGACTTTTCCTGTGGATTCACCATATTCATAACACTCCAATCGGTGACTTTGATAGACGGCTGCCACTGTTTTATTCAAGTAAGCATTTATTTTAGCCTTAAGAATCACCATTTGGGTCTGAGTGAGAGTAATGTCTTCTCTACTAGTAATTTTACTAGCTAATTCCCTCTCTTTTGTTATTAATCTTTCTTGAAGTTCTACAATTTCCTTCCCCCTAATTTTCTGTATTCCCAAACTATAGCTAAGAGTTTCACCTCTCACTGCAGCTTTAAATGAATCCCATACCATCCCCGGATCTGCCGTATTCCTATTGATATCAAAAAAGTGGTGAATCCACTCTTTCATATGGGATATATATCCTGGGTCAACCAACAATTTCCTATCAAATGTCCATACACGACGCGGATTAGATGGTCCCTTAATTGTTATGGACAATATTAATGGATTATGATCTGATAAGAATCTGGGTTTGCATTCTATTTCAGCCCCATGGATTAAGTTTTGTGATACGAAAAAATAATCCAACCTTACCAATTTAGCATGTGGGAACGAGTAATAGGTATACCCTGGATCTACAGTTTTAATATTTTCCCAGACATCTCTCAACCCATGTTCCCTTACTAACCTCCTTAGAGCTTTCCATACTTTAGGCTTTCGTCCCTGATATAAACTCTGGGTGTCCATGCTCCTGCTACCTACCTCTAAATGAATATTTAAGTCGCCACAAATAATTATTGGTAAGGGCCATCCAACTAGTTCCATATTCAACGTATCCAGAGGCTCAGCTTCGTCCAAAACTGATCCATATATAGTGCAGAGGGTAAATTTAAATGCATTCACGGATAATTCTAAGAGAGCCCACCGCCCATCGTTACTTGCTCGAGATCTACAAACTTGTACATTGTTATTTCTGGCAAGTATCGTCACCCCACGTGTCGAAACCTCCTGTCTGGTACAAACAAGAGGCGTCAACCCAAGCTCTCGTATGAGCTCTCGCTTACTCCATGCAATGTGTGTTTCCTGCAAGCAATATAAATCTGATTTAATTAGTTTAAGACCAGCTGCCACTCTTTTCCTTTTCTGGGGGCTATTTAGACCGCAAATATTCAGTGTACAAATCCTTAATCTATTTGCCATATCACTCAGTTTGATGTACCAAACTCACGTCAATACTTTCTCCCTTAAAGAAACCAACTTGTTGATATTGAATCCTATACATCCTCTTCTTTTGATATGTCTTCATTAAATTGTTCTGAACATTTCTACCTATATTAGTGCCCCCCCCACTCCCCACCACCCCTCTCCCCCCTCTCCCCCCTTTCCCATCCTCCCACCCCTTATACCCCAACCCTGCTACCAACCACCCCGCCCCACCCCCCTACACCCCTTACCCCTACCCTTACACCCAATTTATGGAGAGTATGGGATCTCACTGTCCCTAATGATGGTAAAGCTTCCGCTCCGACCGTCCCTACCCAGTGCATGATTTTCTTTTTCTTTTTTTCTTTTACCTTTTCTCCCTTTCTTTGTCTTTATCTTTCTCTATCTAACCCTGTTTCAGCCAAAACAATATCTTACCCCCGGCTCGACTTCTCAGGGCTTAACTCCTAACCCTCTCTACTTTACCCCCACCCCTATGTCCCAATCCAGAAAATCTATCTTAGGGAACCGGACCGTTAAGTCCACCCAAAAAAGCCCTTGCTTTCTCCTCTGTCGTGAAGAAGTAAGTCCTATTATCCATTACTACTTTCAGTTTAGCCGGATTTAATAAAAAAACCTGTGCCCCCTTACTTTGAAGTGGCTGAATTAACTGCCGGAGCCTCCACCTTTTTTCAACAGTAATATGGCAATAGTCTGGTCTCACAAAAAACTCACATCCCTTAGCCTTACTTCTAGCATTGGGTCGAGCTCGGTCGTATATAGCCTGCCTTGCCTGATAATTAAGCAAAGAGATTAATATTGCTCTAGGTCTACCACTTCCTCCTTCTGAGTTTGGTCCTATTTTACTAAAAGGAAATCGATGGGCTCTTTGAACCTCTTTGTCCCAGTCCCACTGGTGTAAGTCCGGAAAAGCTTCCTTAAGAAGTGCGACCATAAAGCTATGTATATCTGATCCTTCAAGTCCTTCTGGTACACCCAGGACGCGCAGATTATTCCTCCTCATTCTGTCCTCTAAATCTGTCAATTTCCACTGAGTGTCCTCAAGTTGTTTCTCCATCATTTCTCGAGATGACTGGCGAGCTCCAGCCTCATCCTCCAGACGCGAGATCCGGGTCTCTGCTTCTTCCATCCGTGTAGTAAACTCTGAACATGTCTTAGCTACTCGACGAATTTGGATTTGCATCTTGCGGCAAGCCATTTGAGTCCTACGGCTCTCTAATTTAGATTCCTCTCGATGTTCCATAATGCTTTGATATATGGTTTCCAATGACACAGGATTAGGCTGTTTTTCACCATTATCAAATAGAGTTAAATCATCCTTGGAATACTCCCACTGAAGCCCCTGAAGACCCTTAGTGTCCAATGGGTTAGTGGAGTGCTTATTAGGTCCTACTTGCTCACTTCTCTTCCTCTGTTTTTTCCTGACAGTGGCACTCCTACCACTCTCCTGTAATTCCTTTCCCAGTGCCAAAGAGGACACCTCAGATTCGAATTCAGAAGAAGTTTTATCCGCCTCCAAATCCAGCTGCTCGTTGCTTGACCAACTTGAATGATCTGATAGTGAGAAAAACTTGTCTCCTTGTATTGTCTCATTATCGCGTAATTCCACTGGCCTCCGCTCCACCTGTAATAATGACCTAGCGCCTTGTGCGCCCTCCCTCTGCTCCCTCTCCTCCATCTGACTCCCGGTAGCTTGTTTTTGTAAAGTTGCCACATCTTCAGCATCACTCTGCCCACCTTCATGCGGGGGGGGCACATCTATAGCCGTCATCTCTTCGTTTACTTGAGGATCAGCCTCCTCCACAGCGGCGGGGGGGGTATCTATGCCCCCCACCAGTATGTCCTTCCCTTTCTCAAAATACCTGTCCAGTGAAGCACTCTTGTTTTTGGAGACAACCTTCTCACCTAAGCCTTGTTTTATATCCGTACCCCCCCCCTGCCGTGCCGACAGGCTTACTCTTACCGGCTTGCCTCGTCCAGACAGAGTCACATTTTTCACTCCCTTAGGTGGCATTTTTACCTTTTTTTTTTTGCTTTTTAATGCAAAATGCGTTATTATAATATACGCCCAGTGTCAAATACTTGTAATACAATAAAGAAACTCTGCCCGTTTTTTGAGTCCACGTCGAAAATTGCCCCCAATTGGGACCCGTGAGCACAGACCTGTAGTTGTCTTCAGGTAGGAGCAGGAGCAGTCCAGACCGCATCCCGGGAAAACACTTTGCAATCCTTTTGGCCTCCGTCAGCAAATCCACGTAGTTTTACTTCTCCCAGGAAAAAAAAAAAAAGGCCCGCAGAAACCAAGAGCCAAGTAGCCTTGAACAATCCTCACATGAGAAGCAGTCCTTCAAAAAGCAATGTCACCCGCAATATTTCCCCTGTGCCGCCCCTCCTGAGAGTCCTGGGACAGTCATCCCCAAGAAAAGAGGGAGCAGGTGAAGCAACGCGAGTCGGCACAATGTTGCTAAAATGCCCTACATTGTTTTCCTCTAAGCGCGACTGCCGAAGGAAGCTCCGACCCGCGGGAGAACTGCCGCAACACTGGGAGGTTTCCTTGGTCGGAGCAGACGCTTCGCGGCTGCGTTACGCGGCCGCCATCTTGCTCTCCGTCAGCATGCCCAGGTACATCTTCACATCAATGAGTCAATACAACTATTTGCCCTACGTCATCACTGGGTGGCTTTCCACCTCTGCCCAAAAGTGAAGGCTGAACTAAAGAAGCTAGAGGAAGTGGACATCATAACGAGAGTATATGGTCCTACCCCATGGATGCCCCCAATAGTGGTGGCTTGCAAGTCCAAGCAGCCGTCTGAAGTCCAAATTTGCACGGATATGCAGACCCCCAACATGGGGATTCAACGAGGAAGGCATCTGACACCCACGGTGGATGACATTGTAGCCAAAGTGAGTGGCTCCAAGTGGTTCCCCAAGGTAGACCTCCGGGCAGGATACCACCAATTGACACCTGAGTCGAGAACAGTCACCACTTTATCCACGCATGTGGGCTTAAGGTGATAAAAGCGCCTCCGCTTCGGGGTGTGAGGTGCTGCTGAGGTGTTCCAGGACACCATCAGAGGGGTCCTGGCAGGACTTCCTGGAGTTTTCAATGTCAGCGATGACATCTTAATACATGCCACGACCCTGGCGGAGCACCTCAAGAGACTACGAGCAACATTCCAGCAACTTCTCAACAGTGGGCTCACTCTACACCGAGAAAAGTGTGTCTTCCTCCAGAGAGGGGTCAGCTTCTTCAGATATAAGTTCTCTGAGCACAAAGTCAAGCCTGACCCAACCAAGATTTAAGACATCCGTTCTGCACCAGCTGCAACCAGCATCACCGGAGTACGGAGCTTTCTAGGGATGGTGATCTACTGTGGCCATTTCATCTCCAACCTCAACTTTCTAACAGCCCCTGTCCACAAGCTAACCAAATCCAACACTATCACGGAATGGCAACCCCACAGGTGAAGGCTTTCCAGGTGACCAAACATGCACTATCAGAGAACACGATGGTAGCGTACTTTGACTGGCTTTCGGAGTCAGACTTTTCAGTGGATGCTAGCCCCACAGGTTTTGGGGCTGTGCTCTTGCAAAGGCATAGTAACAGCGAATAGACCTCTGTAGCGTGTACCAGCTGGGCTGTGACAGACACAGAACAACAATATTCACATATCAAGAAATAGGCCATTGGAATCCACAGGGGGTGTTGGCACTTCCACCTCTACCTTCACAGTTCATACCGACCACAAACCCCTCATCCCTCTCTTCTCTGTGTCCTCCTCCAAGCTACTGCTGAGGATTGAGAAACGGATCCTTTAGCTCCAAGCTACAGGCTAGGAACTCAGAAACTGGTGGACTATCTCTCCCGGCATGCCAGACCCGCAAAAGTGGGTGAAGAGGTAGAGGAAGTCGAAGAGTATGTAAAACTGGTGGTTGAGAGGTCAAGACTACTGCCCATCTCCCTATCTGATATTGTTGAAGAAATCAGAAGCGATGAGTGCCTCCAACTGGTGATGGCAGCCATGTTGTCCAGCAGCTGGGACAAACTGACTTGCAACCTGTCCTTCTGAACACCCGGAGCAGGACAAGTACTCCTCTCTCTACAGCACATTTGTAATGAACAAGCTGTCTCCCCGGAAGGGTGCCTACTGCGAGGGCCACGACTCGTGATCCCAAGAGCCCTTCAAAAATAAATGATGGATCTGGCTCACTCCGCACATCAAGGCATCATAAAAAAGTCAAGACTGCTGAGCAAGGAATGGTTCCCCGGCTTTGACAGCCTTGTGAAGCTGTCAGTCAGTGCTACACAGAACCACCTGCACCTATCATCAAAACACCCATACCACTGTTTCCCTGGCCATGCATGGTCTCATATGAGAATTACGCATTGACAATGGGCCCCCATTCTCTGGGCAGGCGTTCACTAAATAATTGAGGTGGAAGAACATTCAACACCAGAAGATCCCACCAGGTGGCCCCAAGTGAATGGGGAAGTGGAGCGGTTAATGAGGACCCTGAACAAAACACTTTGCATCAATGTAGTCGAAGGAAGAAATTTAGACTGTGCTCTGCATGTGATAACGCGTCCTTCTATGTCAATTTATTACACATTAGGACTCGTTTTAGGCCAATGAATCTTGTGACCCAGTGGAGAGACAAAATAGGACGAGATAACTGATCAATATGTCAAGCAATATATCTATAATGACATCAATATCTACTGCCACAATGCACTTTACTTTGGATAAAGATATTCATCAAATTGTCGGCGCAACCATGACCTTTCAGCCATGAATAACCACACCTTCTGATAGAATTTCATGAATTTTATTCCCTATTGATTACAATCTACGAGCAGAAGAGTTAATCTCAATACCAAGAAACACAAAAGCAGAGTCACAATATGGCAACTGTGATAAGATTTCATTAATGCAAGAATCACAAACATAAGAACATAGCACGGCGTGAACATGGATTAGGATACAACAAATATCATATACATCTTAGTTCAGCATAGCGTAATGTCAGTCGTTTGTCTATTTGCGTCAGTCAAAGTGAACTCCTATCCTAACCACAGATTAGCATCAGCATGTTGGGCTTCATGCAAAACAGTTTAGAACACCAATTTGGAAAACATCTAGCTACGGTCTCTAACAAAACGAGCAGTTGGTACCTAGAAAGGAAAAGCAAACAGAAAAATTACAAATTTCATTGTCATAATTACCCTCCAAGGATTGGGTCAGCGCACAGGATCAGTCTTCGTCTTCAGGACATCGGTCAAAACGCCATCAGTCTAAACTCATCTAAAGGACAGGGGACACTTCCCTCATAAGGAGGAGAAGTGTATAGGGCAGTCTATGGGCAAAGATGGTTTTAATAAGTCTTAAAGTCACCAAACAGAGTGACAGAGTTTCTGGATAAAATCAATAGCATTCCCTACCTAGCTCTCTCGACCCTTCTGTGACATGGGTTTTTATCCCCTTTTCGTAATACCTTCCCCCAAAATTCTATTGGACATTTGTTATACCCCACTATCTTTAACCTATCAAATTATACATTAGGTAATCCCAATTGTCACCCCATGATAATTCATAACACTTTGATTGGTCTTCATAATTGACGTCTTCGGAGGGGGCACATCCGGCGGTTACTTCACAGTTTGGCACGTCTTTTCGGGTCATGAGTTCCTTTGTCCATGGTTTAAACGTCCTTGTACATTACATTAATCTACATTTGTTTCAATCTGCTACATAAAATTCATACTAAAGCAGCAGGCATGCGGATGGGAACGAAGTTACAAAAGATACATGCATCTACCAAGTTGGAAGAAGAAGAATATTTGCAGGGTCATGGCCCTTTGCGAGTCAGCACACTGAAAAACAGAAAAATGCTTTTAATATGAGAGCCAGGCAGCTAAACAGCAGCTCATGCTAACTTAAGGCCTATAAGGTTTTTAATATAAATGCAATATCGTAATTGTTAATATAACTCGAATAACCATAGCATTAATGATTCTATTTATTAGTTTGCGTATACATTGTTTGCCACACACATTATAGTCATAATTCAAATGCACGTTTAAGCAAAGTCACTATTATTGTCGTTTTCTATGCAACATCGTCACACATTAATATAGATATTCTACTTTAATATAGGTTATATAAATCCACACTCTCTCACATGTATTCCTCAGAGAGTACTGGCTTACTCCTCACTCCAATACAGAAGTCAGCCCCAATGTATTATGCATTAACTGAGCTGTGAACAACACCATCCCTCACGTGGAACCCCCTCTCCTGGGACAAAGCATTGAGTGCTCCACAACGGCGCAAAGTCAAAAATGATAAATGTCCTTAAATAGAAGAGCATGACATCAATACTTGTGAGTGGGAGACATGGTCCTCGTCAGGGACAGACTAACGGGGAGCAAGTTCCATCTCCCATTTCAACCTGCTCCATGAAGGTAACTCAAGTGAGGGGGAACAATGATCACCGTCACGAGAGGCCCCGAGACAGTCACTTGAAATGTGACCTTATTCAAACATTACCAGCCTACCGGTGGTCTCGGGGGAAGTGGGAACCCTGTGTTGTCAAATGATGAAGATAACGTGACTCCAGACATGAGTCTCCGGAAGGGACCACCCAAAGCACTACTCGTCCGGCAGGGAATTTGATCACAAGTGCTGGCACACTGGGAACCAGATGAGGCTCTTTATGACACCTGGTGATCCTGAAACTGATTCTGCAGAAATAAGGTACCATCCGGAGCACAGCCATGGGGAGCTACGCACCAGAAACCTGAGATATCATCTCCGACCCAACCTGGTGGTGTTCTCCAGACTCAAGGACTTGGTTTGAGAGTAACTATGAAATCCTTAACATTGTTGATGCATGTATTTTCTGGGGCCATCTGACTAGCTCAGAGTTTATTCATCTGTTTTATCCCTCTATGTGCATCTCTAACGTGCTCATGTTTTCTTGTGGCCTCCCAAATGTTCTTGTTTTTCTTTTTGCTTTGGGAGGAATGTTATGTTGTTCGATATGGAGCGCACCAAGTTATTATATATTGAGGCTTCGGAATCAAGCTCTTCCTGAATTAGAGTGTGGTGGTCCTGACCGTGACGTCAGGACCAAGAAAAGGATTATGCAAGACTTTCCACCAGGAAGTAAATTACCCGCCAACTTGTTTCCAGAGTCCTTTTCTGACGCGGCATTAGCAGCATTTGCCTAACAGGTCGAAGCCTGTTTGTGCGGCCGGGACCTCGTGTGCGGTCGCCAGCACACCAGTGCTTAATTTGTGCTTGTTGTCTTCGGTGCTGAGCACCGACACTTATTTTTGAGGGCCGGAGTTTATTCTTCTGCCTCAAGCATTTGCTGTGAGCAAAATACACATATGGGAAAGACGGAGGAAGGGAAAAACGAAAAAGCGTCACAAAGGGAGAAAGTAGAAAGCTGCTAGAGTGAGCTGAAGGGGCAGGGAGTGGTTTTATATGGATTGAAGAGGCTTCAGGATTACGCTGCCTAAGTATCCCGTGCTCGCACATTTAATTGCAGCAGTCACGTTTTTAAGAGGAGGGCTTTGGACACCGGCACCTTTTTTATTTACAAATTAAGCACTGCAGCACACAACAGTCACGTATTATGTCTGTACGATAATGGAAGTTGTAGTTTTTCATTGGCTGCAGTAAGAAAACAGTAAAGCAAGTTAAACATAACTAAAACCTCTGTTCCTGTCATAGAATAGTTGTCGTCAGTTCACAAAGCTTGAAACCGGTGGACTATTTTGAAAAACGAAGGTCTGAATGCTGCGTTTGAAAGCTCCTTTACATTTCTTACTGAGCAGAATCCTGTATATGGGGCAACAGCCATGCAAGAGAGACAAAGAGGATTGCCTTATGGGGAAAAGATTTACGGTTCAGAAGTCACACAATGAGGAGGTCAGTAGTACAAGAGAGGAGTAAGGGTTTTTCTGGGGGAAAGATTATGGAGAGATCTCCGTTTGCATAATCGGCTTTAGCCTGTGTCCAGGTCATGGTTACCACATGCACATTTTTTCACTTACCTGACCTGTAGTTTTTATCTCCAGGGCGGTAAAAATATTGGGGGAAACAGTGAAAAACAGTATTTTTCCCCTTTTGAAACATAAACTTAAAACAGCAAACACACAAATAAATACGTTAAAATTATGATTTGAAATATGTCTAGATCATTTTAGAGCGAACAGAGGCACAATTGTCATGTTACAAAAGCATCTTGATCATTTTTCACAAATTCGTTTTCACGTCTGAGCTTTTGTCTGTTCCCGAACAGCAAAACGTAAAGAAATGACCAGTATTTTCATCTAATCCAGGTGCGTAGCATTCACTAGTACAGCAGGTGTAGTGGCACCATGGAACATTAGGGTAGGGGCTGATACTACCAATGATTCCAGGTGCATAGCTATCAGTAGTGCAGAAGGTGCAGTGGCACCAGAGCAGTGGGACGAACAGCCCATTTTAATGTTTCTTTTTTTTTACTGGGGCCCAGTTTCCTCAATTACGTTTGGGCCCATTGTGCCCTTGCTATGACACTTTCTGAATCACAGGCTATAAATCGGACTCAATCCCATTGGCAGGCTCTAGACACACCTCTTAAAGTCTGTATCTCCCTACACACTGACATTTGACGATGATTCCATTGAAATCAATGGACATGAAAATGATTTTTGGAGAGTGGGGAAGATTTTGAGGGTAAGGGGGAGTCCCAGGAGAGTGACTCCTTTCAAAGGAGGGTAATGTGAGAGGTGTGATTTATACATCATCTTCAGTGACAGGCTGTGGAAAGAACTCAGTGAGTGTCTAGTGTCAACAGTCTT
Organism: Pleurodeles waltl; assembly: GCF_031143425.1. Lineage (NCBI taxonomy): Eukaryota > Metazoa > Chordata > Amphibia > Caudata > Salamandridae > Pleurodeles > Pleurodeles waltl. The sequence goes on from NC_090440.1 coordinate 1,301,660,201, forward strand.
CTCCCTCTGTGACAAGCAGTAAGTAAGCTTGAGCACCTCCAGCCCCTTGAGCTGTAGTGTACAGACATGTTTCAACCCAGGTCTCCACTTAGTCACCACCTACGATTTACAAGCCTCAACCTGACTTTTATGGTTTAGACCACTGGCCCAGTGCCATTCCACGCTTAACCCAACCTCTGACCTAGTTTGGACTGTCTCAACCAAGAAACTTGCTAGGGATAAGTCTCACACTCATGTGACAGGTGACTGACAAGCCTCACATCGAAGCAACAGGGTATGTACAGCCATCACCCCAGAGTGACAGGCCATGGTCAGACCTCACAGTGAGGTAAGAGATTGTAGCCATGCTTTCCAGTGCGAATGACGGACTACAGCTATGCCTCAGACCTGAGTGGCAGTATATGGACAGTCCTCACATCTCCGCGTCAGACTATAGGAAGCCCTCACAGCTCAATGACAGGCTATGGACAAGACTCCTCCCTCCCTGGCGCTGAGTAATCGTCTATTGTAGGGAGACCTTGAAATCAGTGGCAAGCAGTAGGCAGACTTCAGCAACCCCTCCCACTATGTTTTCCCTGTGACACCCTAAGGACATGCTTCACCTCGTTCCTCCACCCAGTGACCTAGTATCAACAGTTTAAAGAGTTGGATTCCAACTACTGACCAGCCAAATCTATCCCACACATTGACCCGCTAGTTAGGGCATTATCAACCCACCAAGTGACTCACTAGAGATGAAGCTTGCACCCAGATCACTGGTTATACACCCAAACAAGAGGCTCTAGACAGTCATTAGCTGACAGCGACAGTCCATGGACAGTTCTCGCACGAAGATGTTGGGCTATGAGTATGCCTTCCTGCCATGCTGGCAGGCTACAGGCAGGCCTCGCACCTGAGAGACAAAATATGGATATTCTTCACAAAAGACAGGTTATGGGCAGCCCTCACAACCCTGAGACAGGATATAGAACTGAAAAGATAGCTTAAAAACTGGCCTTACTCCCCATTACAAGCCTCACACCCAGTGACAGGCTACAGATGAGCAAGAGGACTACGATGAGGACGACCAGGAGGAAAAGGACCAAGCGTACTAAGGAAAGAGATTCAGCTGGACCAGGAGGAGGATAAGGCTGAGCGTAAAGAGGCGGAAGAGAATCTTAAGGAGAACCAGGACTGCGGGGAAAGCCAGGATAAAAAGGATCTGGAGATTTACCTGGAGGAGAGGGTGATCAAGGCTAGAACGACCATGAGCAGGAAGATGATTAACAGGAGGATACATAAGGGCAAACTTTCGTAGGAGCAGCATCAGTAGAGCTGCTGACTATTTCCTTATGACCAGTGATGTAATCTGGCAGTTATCTCCTTGGGTCTGACTGATTCTGAGGTTCCAATATGTGGGTCCTCATGTCTAACATGTGAATTCTGATTTCCAACAGGTGGGTCCTCAATTAAGTGGATCTTGTGATTTGGTAAATGAATCCTGGGGTCCTGATGGCGAGAGAGAGCTGAGGTCAAGCTGTGGGAACTGAGGTTGTGCTGGAGGCTTTTTAGGTTCATCTGGCGTGCCGTCATGTCTATTGTGTGGGTCTTGAGATCTATCTGGTGGGCAATGAGGTTGTTTGGGTCCTGAGTTCTAGCTATTTGGTCCATATATCTAGCATGTGAGTTGAGAAGTTATCCTGGTGAGTCCTTGGGTCTGGCAGGTGGATCCTAACATTGGGGTAGGAGGAAGAAATGGGTGGGGCAAGTGAAGGTCCATTGAGGAGCCTGAGGTCTTGTCTGTAAGTCCTAAAGTTCAGCTGGTAAGCTCTGAGGTCTTTCTGGTGGGTTCTGAGTTGGTGGGTCTTAATGTTTGACAGGTGGGTCCTACAGCCCTGCTGGAAGGTCTCAAAATTCAGATGTGTCTGAGTTCAGATTGTTGGTTTTGAGGTCAATCTATAAGGTCGTGAAGCTTGGCTGTGGTCCTGACACAAGGCTGTGGACCATGAGGTCTAGTTGGTTGAAGCTGATCACTGGCTGGCAGGAGAGATGGTCTAGTAGGTGGGTCCATGGTATGTGAGAATCAGGTCTGATGTTTTCTGATGTTACGCTGCTGGGTCTAGGGCCTGGCTGTGGGGTCTAGAGAGTCAGGTGGTGGTTCTCAACATCTGGCTTTTGTGTCCTGACATCGGACTTTGGATCATAAGGTCCATTTGGTGGCATCTATGATCCAGCTGATACAAACAGCAGGCTAGTCTAAGGGAGTACGGGTGCAGCAGGTAAGAATTGAGTCTGGTGGGGGTTTTGTGAGCTCTGACTGGTTATTTCCAAGATTCCTCTAGATGGTCAGTAGTTCCAGCTTGTGGGTCTCTAGGTTCAGGCAGCTCATAGGCTTTATAATTCTTTTTTTGGATGCCAAGAGCCAGATTTCAGTTTTTTGTAGTCCCTATGTTTGGCTGGTTGAAGCAGAGATCTCAGTAGCATGATCTGAGCTTAGCTGGGAAGTGACAGGTGGCAAACATTTGCTTAGGGATGGATGGTAGGCCAAAAGGTTTGGCAAGTAGGCATTAACATAGGGCTAGTGGGTCCCAAGATCAAGCCAAGGGGCTCTGACAAGTGTGGCTTGAGGCCTGGCTACTGTGACTTGAGCCCTAGCTGCTGCATCTTGTGGTCTGCCTGGAATTTTCATTTACTGAGAGCTTCAAGGGAGGTTATGGGGTTTTGAGTGTAGTCCAAGATTCAGCTGATGGATTCCGAAATCATGATGGCAAGGGCTGATGTCTGACTGGTGAGCCCTGAGGCCACACCTGTGAAGGCAATATCTGGCTGAGGGAGAGTGAAGTCCACTGGAGGGGTGGAAAGACTGGCTGAAGAGGGCAAGGTTTAGTTGGTGAATAAGAAGGACTGGTTGGTGAATAATAAGGTCGGGTTGCTGAGTGGGAATGGTTAAGTGTTTTGTGGAGAGGTCATGTACGCCAGATGCTCACTCTGGTTGCATGGCTGGTGGTAGCTGAGGTCTTGCTTTTGGAGTATGAGGTGTGGCTGGTGAGGTGCAACATATGGCTGAAGGGGGTAAGGGTTGGTTGGTGAGTGAAGAGGTCTGGTTGGGTGGAGATGAGTGCTGATTGGTGGGTAAAAAGGTCTGGTTAATGCATCTCAAAGTGTTGGTGGTGGGTGAGTTCTATCATTGGTTGGCAATGTCTTGTTGAACTGTGGTGATGTCTGGTAAATATGTGTTGCGGTCTCAATGTATGGCAGCTAAGTGGTGAATCTGTTGGCTGAATTGTGCAATCTGGCAGCTGGAAGCTGAAGCCTACTTTGTGTCCAGGGGGCTGTTTCTTGTGGTCTGAGGCATGTCTGATATGTTCAGAGGCCTGGCTAATATGCCCACTTGCTTCTGTGGTGATGGCTGTGTCCTGAGTCAGGAAGTGTGAAGCCTGATTGGTGGTTGGCAGGATATGGCCATAGGTTCTAAGGCCTGACTGGAGTGTCCGAAAATCTGGCTGGTGGGTGGCAATGTCTGGCTCCTGAGTGGTGAGTTATAGATGCCATCTGTGCGATGGAATTTGAGGTACGGTTTGTGTTTTCTGAGGTGCACCTGCTGTGTTCAGAGGACTGACTGATGTGTTCAAAGTCCTGTATCCATGGTGTGTCCTGAGGCTGGACCAGTGTGTTCTTGGGCCTGGTTAGTGGGTGAAAGATTCATATTTGGGTTACAGTGCCTCACTAGTGTGTTTAGATCATCGTTTGTGTTCAGAGTCTTGCAGGTGAATTCAAATGCCTGGCTGTTGTGGCCAGGTTGTGTATTCATATGATAGATGGTGTGTCCTGAGGTCTTCCAGGTGAGTCCTGGAGGTTCTCATGTGAATTGCAACGTCGTTTTGTTGGGATGTAAAGCCTGGTTGGTGGGAATCTAGGTTTGTCTGGTTGGTGAAAAGTGAGGTCTGGCTGATGAGTATTGAGGTCTGTCTGCCAGGTTGCGTGTTGTACAGCACGCTGGTGAGTGGCAAATTCTGGCTGGTGTAGGCCAAGGTCTGCTTGGTGTGTCACAAGGTCTTGCTTAAAGTTGTGATGTCTGGCTTAGAGGTTGCTTTGTCACAATGACTGACTTGAAGGTCTCAGTGTCTATCTGTTGGGTCACCAGGTCTTCTTTTGGATTGTGAGGTTCAGCCTTCTCTACCCTACCTGTTGCTTAAAGGCATTTATATGATGGCAAAGGTTGGAATATTATTATATACATGGTAGCTTCAAGAAAGACTGGTCAAAGATTATTCTGCTTGAATTTTGTTGTTTAGAAACGTCACTAAATTAGTATTTCTTCCTCATCTGTTCCCTCTAGTTTTGTGAACTTGGACTAAAGGTCCACCGTTTAGAAACATTTTTTAGATCTGATTATTGTTTTAGACTGTAGGGAATCTGGGAATATTTCAATAATATTTGATCTTTTGGTAGTGTTTAATTCTTACACTGATTTGTGAAATGTCTGGCTTGTAAGAATATTGGCCAATATGTATGTTTACATTTACCCACAGTCACAGAAGGGGTAAAACCATTTGGTACATCAACCTCCTTTTCTAGGAGGTCAATGTTGAAAGCAAGTCAGCTGCCAAATTCACCAGGCTTTGAACATTAACTGCAAGGTGTAGCGGCAGGTAACTATGAAAAGAGTGCTGTTGCCATGCTCATGAGATAGTGATAAAAACACAGGACAAGACTTTCCACTTATCAACTAAATTCATAGCTGCAAGGTGTCCCATTGTTATGTGTTATACCTTCAGCTAATCCTGGCCCAATTCTACATTACCGTTGGGATCTATGAGTCCCTAGTTACAGTGCTAACAGCAAAATGTCAAGTCCCAGAATACAATTTGATGTCTATTAAACGTTCAGGACTGACCTAAAGTGAGATATATGCCATGTGGACACTTGGCAGCTATAAATGTCCATACAGCAGCAGCACCACATTAATGTAGTCCGGCAAAGAATAGTGAAAAGCAATGTCAGACATGCTTAAAGCATCAGGTTCAGGTGCTTTAGAATACAGGACTATAAACTAATCTGTTTTAATTCCAGCTTTCAAAGGTTTTACAAGGTACTGTGCTGGTGGCAGGGTTGACCAACCCTACAGTGTCATAATATTCAGTAAGGAGAAAGTGAATGACCCAACTGTGTCCAGTAACGTGTTTAGTGAAACCTTTGAATATAGCACTCTTACCTTTTTATTTCATTAAACAGACAGAGTTCTGACAGTGAGAGAGGGACAAATAATGAGATGTAAGAGGGGGTAATGAGTTGTGAGTGCAATACACAGACTTTCTATGCTTAAAACAGTCTAACATACATCTGTTGATCACACTTTCAATGGGAAGACACTAAGGGGGTCATTCCGACCCTGGCGGTCCATGACCGCCATGGCGGAGGGCGGCGGAAGCACCGCCAACAGGCTGGCGGTGCTTCCTGGGCTATTCTGACCGTGGCGGTAAAGCCGCGGTCAGAAAAGGGGAACCGTCGGTTTCCCGCCGGTTTTCCCCTGGCCCAGGGAATCCGCCATGGCGGCGCTGCTTGCAGCACCGCCATGGGGATTCCGACCCCCTTCCCGCCAGCCTGTTTCTGGCGGTGTCCACCGCCAGAACCAGGATGGCGGGAACGGGTGCCGTGGGGCCCCTGGGGGCCCCTGCACTGCCCATGCCACTGGCATGGGCAGTGCAGGGGCCCCCTAACAGGGCCCCACAAAGATTTTCACTGTCTGCTTTGCAGACAGTGAAAATCGCGACAGGTACCACTGCACCCGTCGCACCCCTGCAACTCCGCCGGCTCCATTCGGAGCCGGCTTCCTCGTTGCAGGGGCTTTCCCGCTGGGCCGGCGGACGGCCTTTTGGCGGTCGCCCGCCGGCCCAGCGGGAAAGCTGGAATGACCACCGCGGTCTTTTGACCGCGGTGCGGTCATTCGGCGGTAACCGCATGGCGGGCGGCGACCGCCGCCCGCCGCGGTCGGAATGACCCCCTAAATACCCTGCATTACTCCTCCTTTCAATTAAATATTGCTTTAGAGCAGTCACTAAAAAGATGGTTTGTAAACACCAGAAAGACACCATTTGTGTCTATTTTGGGAGTTAGACAGCTGAACAAACAATGATAAGCCCTGCTTTCGAAAGGTTTTGAAAACACTGAGAAAACACCACTGAAATCTACAAAAAACACTGTAAAAGGAAAACCTACGTATGGTCTTTCTTCATAGGCTTTGTAGTCCTTTTGTCATAGTGCAGACTATGATGGTAATGTTTTTATTTTGACTGCTGTCAGTAGCATATTTAAGAGTAAAATGCATTCCTCACCTCAGTGTCCGAATAGAATTGGTAATTCTTAGGCAGTTTCTCTCTACATCGTCACTCTTAACTCTTGACCAACAATGGTGCTTTGTAGATAGTTGTGATATTGGTGTGCTTAAGTAAGGGGGTCTCATGTTCAGAAGACTATTCCACCAGATCAGAGAGGTATCCAAATTCTTGTGTAATAAGAGCTACTTATGTTCAATGAAGCTTACTGTGAGCTACTACGACTATTAGTGTTGTAATCATTTCTGATGTGGTCACTGTTACATTAGTGGCCACCACATGCAAGATTACTAGCAGTGATTATCTCAATGCATTAGATAGGGTTGCTAGCAGTAATGTGAAAAGGCTTTGGCAATTTGGAATGCCTCTATTACTTAATACATGCCATTCAGAGCTGTAGTGTCCCTGGCACAGAAGTAACATTAGTAGCAAGTCTCCCCAAATGATTTAGCACTCAAAGGTCAGCTTTATATATGTTTTAGAGATTCAGACATTTTCCCCCAACTATTAGCTTCTGATTTCTGAAAATCAACACATGTGTGTCTTGCATTAACAGTTTTGGCATACATACATTAGTTCAAGCAAGCAAAAGGATCCAGTTTAGTAGGCAGCACCTCACACAGGAGAGCTACTTACAGGTAGCTGGAGAGCTACCAGTAGCTCATGAGCTACTTGTTGGAGAAGCCTGTACCAGATAGAGTGTTCTTCTGTCCAGTGCCTTGCTCTCTTCTTAGAGGGGCTTTCTCTTTCATGGAGCTTACATGGTGGTTTTCCTTTCTGTATTTGTGCGCCTTACTCTGCCTTCTCAGAGGCACAATCAAGAGTGCTTCTGGTACATCTGTACAGTTCTGGTTCAACTGAATAATGATCATTGTGGATTTCTTTGGGCTGAATAGACTAAGACCACTGATCTCAATCAGTGGCATGATTGAATAATTGCCCTTGCTTACTTATAGATTGCCCTTTCTCTTCTTATGGTGAGTTTGCATTCTTTAACAATTTTAGGGACTGTGGTCATGATTGTGAGCCACTGCCTGGGCTCCTGCATTTGCTTTGTCCAGCCTTGATGAACCTTGGTTGAAAATAACAAGGAGGCATGGAGGGGTGTTCTAGTATCCTTAAATTCATTCTAAGTTTGTCAAAATAATGTGTCATAGGGTTTGTAGAATCTTCTGCTCTGTTGTATCTTTCATGACTGAGCAGTCTATGTCCATCGTTTGCATATCTCATAATTAAGGAATGGGGCAAGGAAGAGGGACAGAAAAATAATGCGACAATTGCTAACCCATAATTTCTAGTGACCTTAGTCAATCTCATCCTCATCACCCCTTCCAACTGCTCCCTTCCACTAGTACTTTTTATCTTTAATAATGATTTTAATATTCATGGGGTACTGGTAATCTCGACAATCATTATGACATCCAGTAGTGGCGGAACATCCCTGCTTTCTCTGCAGTTTTGACCGGTGTCTCCTGTATTGAGGGTGAAATCACTTTAAAAGAAAGTCGGTGTTGAAGGTTATTACACTTCATTCTACAATACCCAGATAATGGTACGATTTAGCTGAAATGCAGTGCTAGAAAAACGGAGTCTTTCTGGTAATATATGGAGTTGAGGAATTACTGAATGCTTTTTCCTGACATATAATTCTACCTTCAGATTTCCTCACCGTTTGAATATCCACAGGTGCTTGGCTGGAAATGTTAACTTTTGCCATGGCTCTCCCACACCAGTAGGTGAGGCTATCTCTACCTCAGTGCTAGAAGCTGCACATGTGTGATGTCACTGGAGCCATATGGCACCACTTCTGTGCACTGTCATCAGTTTCCTTTTTTCAGCTTCCCCCTCGATGAGGATCCGAATCTGCCCTCAATGAATTTTCACATTTTTTTACCTAACAATTCTGCATTCAAACATTTTCTTTTGTGTAATGCTACGGCTGTCTCCCCATAAGAAATTAGGTTTTAAGCCTTGCAGCACCTGACATGGACAAATATCCAAATATCCGACCCCCATGAGGTCTCTCTGTGGTGCCTAAGACCAAAGAACAACTCACAATTGTGTGAAAAGCACAGCCTTGTGCATGCAAAAGTTATCAAGGAGCAGTAGACCAAACTCATCTCCGCACATGTACAATGAGTGTTGGGCTTGGCACTGATCGGGTTGACCTCAAAGTCTTGTTCTTCTCCATTCTCCAGAACATCGAAGGAGATGAGGAAGCACATGAAGAAGAGTAGAAAAGATGATCATTCACATTGATGTCACTTGAGGTAAGTCACCTCAGTGTTCTGTGAACTGGAGCTTATCAACATCACTCCACCTACAGCACCACTGGCTCCAATACTTTTTTTAGAGCCTCCACTGGTTCCTGGTAAGTGTTGACATCTATTCCAGCTTACCCAGTGTTAAAAACACAAGAGGCCAAGACTGCACTTTTTCCAGGATGTCATGAAGGCATTATTCCAAAATGCAGAGTTCCCCTTTGATGTGCCTCTGGGCCCCGTGGGACCTTACTGGGCTCGATTTGGGATACCACCAGCGGATTTGTCCTCTGAGCCATTCAACCTCATAAGCCTTCTTATGACATACCTCTAGCTCTAGCTGGAGCCGTCCCGGTGCCTAGCCCCTTGGCAATGGTCTCTCCAGCTATGCTGCTACGAGCACCACCACTAATGCCACCTACCCTAAAAGAGATTCACCCCCAGGTACAATAGTCAAACACCAAAGCCATTATAATACAATCTATGAAGTAGGCCGAGAGGCTGGTTGAAGAATCCTAACCTGGACTCACATTACACCAACCATATTGGCAAACAATGGATGATGTCTTCGGATCAGACTCTAACTATATCCAAATGCTTGAGGTGGTGCACTGTGACACTGATGATAGCAGCAAGGCTGGCAATTTGCTCCCTTCTGCCTCTTCAATGCAGTTGACTACGTGGTATTGTAAAATGGCAGTAGGTTGGGTACTTCAATGGAAACAGAGATGGAGTGCCTCAGAGAGACAACCTCCCTAGAGTAACATCCTTCTATTCTAGGTTGAAGAAGGCAGGAGAAATGTTTGAGCTCCTTCTACTTGAATTGGAGGCTTGGTTTAATATCATTAAAAGTGGTCGTACATCCCACTTCAGTGACATCAGAACCACTGTTTCCATTCGAAGAAGCCTTGCTTGACCCCTACAACGGACAAACCCACTTCTGTCATGGGCATAAGCCAGCTAATTGCCCCATAGTACAGGCTGGGCTCCAGGGCTCAGCAAAAACATTGATAGTCCATGCCTCGTCTTGCACCAAACAGAATAGAGGGGATTTCCCCATGGCTACCCAGACAGGGAATCTGCAAAATTGCAGGTGGTATGGAAGAAAGCTTTCTCTGCCAACAGTGTAGCCCTACGGTCCGGGAAAGCCATATGACTGATTTCCGGATATCCTCACACCTTGTGGGAGATGACTAACATATTGGTTCTAAGCATTATGGACCATTTAAAAGACCATTTTCCAAGGTGGTTAGGAATGTCCTGGATACTTCCAGGCAGGTCATCATGGAAATCTTGGGCTATGGTGTTTTCAATGGGTCTTAGGAGGTACACATGCTTGAGGTCCACCAGCTTTTCCGGTGATATGCTGGAAACTCTCATGGATATGCTAGTCTGTTTGGAGACAAAAGTGACTTAGCCTTGGAGAGATTCAAGGTGGCTATGGCTCCCACCCAGTCTTTAGGACTGCAATTCCCAGTCCATGACTACAGGCTATTTTGGGACCTCATGAAGGGATTTGCCTTCCATCAGCATCAGCCCTTCCAGTCCACCCAACAGCTAAATCAAATTTTGCAGCAGCACATGAACAGATGCAAAGGTAAAGGCAGACAGACCTATGGAGCCTCCTCCTTGTCGTTCACCACACCACCTGGAAAGCACTTTAGTATGCCCTAAGGGAACACTTATGGCCAGTTAAAAAAAGGGTGTCTTTCTTTCTGTAGTGTGGAAGGCAAGTATGTCAGACCAGTGAGTTGATAATCAGAGAAAGTGCGTATACCCTTTCCCTCCAACAAGCCTCCCACAGATACCCCTCCATCCTCCAGTCCATTCAGCGAGAGGATTACCTTAAGGTCCTATAGCAGGAAGTAATGGTGCTGATGCAGGAAAGAGCACTGGATATGATCACAGAGCAGAAAATTGAGCAGGGGTACTACTCACTGTACTTCCTAAGAAGGAAGGCAGTCTACATCCAATCTTAGTCCACAGGTGCAAAATGTAGTTCCTGGCTCGTGGACTGTTGGCCCTGGAAGTGGAACACCGGATGTTGTCCCTCGACTTGTAGAAATCATACATTCACATACCGATCCTGCAGTCACACAGGAGGAACCTGTGATTTGTTGCGGGTTCTATCCACTAACAGTTCACAGTACTCCCGGTCAAACACACATCAGCACCTCAAGTGCCACGTAGGTGTTGGCGCGGTTTCAGAAAAATTTCACATTCAAATATTTGTATTGTTTGTTTAAATAAATCATTACAATAGCAAGAAAACACACAAATTCATATTTTCGGAATACAACAATATATAACATTTGAACATTTAAAATGGATTAAAATGTATTCTAATGGAATGTCCATGTTTTTTTCTCTTTTCAACTGCTGTTGAAAACGTAATATACCTGCAGAAGAGCTGCATATTGGAACAATCTAGGTATAAAGGTACTTCTTGGCAATACTGTCAAATGTTCATTGAGATGAAGAGTGGTGTGAGGGGACAATGGTGTAGATGCCACACATCTGTGCAGGGCTGGGATTGTCATGGGATTAGTCCAGACTGGCCGGAAGTGAGTAGTGTGGAGACCTCCTGCAAATCTCCCTTTGTCCCCTGCTTCAGCTGCTCTTAGGACATACTCCTTTCCCAGTCGGAGTGGAAGGTTCTCTACCCCAGCCTCCAGAGCCTCCACCTTCATGATTGAAGATTGAGCAGGGACACCCGAGCTCCTTCCACATGTCGCTAAGGATGGTCTACGTCATGTTGTCAGCTTGTCACCCTTCCCCAAAATCTCAGTAGTCAAGAAGTGGAACTCTTTTGTGGCATGAGATATAGTTCAAAATGTAGACTCTCTGAAGGCTCACATTTATGAAGCATTTCAATGTTTCCATCTGTTTATCCAGCAAGGTTGTGTTTTGGACACTGAAAGGTTTCATTGATGCCCTTTTGGTGTTTATTTACATTCCTGACCAACCATCATTGTTCAAACCTGTGAATCTTTCAAGATTTTTGAGGGGGGGTTATACATATTATCCCCCACAGCCTTTGTCAACCCCGAATGACCTTTAAGTTTGGTTTTGACTTTTTTGATGGTGGACCAGTTCGAACTCCAGCACAGTTGTTGTTTATGTTTGTTGGCCTCATGATCTTATTTTCTTGTGGCCATTACTTCAGTGTAATGCAAGCTCTGTGTTCCTACACCATTCAATTGATGCTATAATGACTAAAGCTACTTTCCTTCCTAAAGATGTGGCCTTTTTCTATCTAGGGCAATCCATTTCTCTTCGCAGATATTCATTTGATATAGGAAGCAAAATGTACAAGACAGCGCAGAAGAGAACTTTATCACATTGGATTTCCCTATGTATTAATATGTGTTACAACCTTTATAAAAAAGGAACCACCAATGGGGATCAGTGTTCATTTCATGTTCTTGCCACAGGTGTTCATGTCGCTGAGATTTGTAGTGCAGTCACAGGACCTTCCTTCCTTACATTTGCAAAGCACTATGGTTTGGACTCAGATGTGGGAAGTGATGGACAATGGCCCCTTCACTTGTTCAGTGTTGCAGGATCTTCTTGTCTAATCATTTCTAGAGATCCACTACCTGGAAGGGAACTCCTATTGTATCTGTTCAAAATGTTAAGAATCAGCAGGTATAAGAATCTATCTGAAAAAAATATACTTAACCTTTTGTAACAATCTTTCTGGTGGATACTCTATCCACCTGCAGGTTACTCGCCAACCCTCCCCTTTCTGAATGTTGATCATAGATTCCTGATATTAATGAGACTCCAAATTAGTTTCTTGTACCACACTTCCATGTTCGATCTGATGCTACCCTTGCCACTGCCTCTAAGCACTTGGAAAAAATGGGTGAGGAGCAGACAACGGTGTGCTTGAGTGGCGCTGTATGGCTCCAGTGGCCTCACACCTGCACAGCTACCACTACTGAGAAGGAACCACCAACAAAGGTTTTCCAATCCAGTCTGGACCAGGAGGATATTAGAAAAATATATGCTGTTAGCAGAGCACCCATCAGAAAGATTGTCACTGAAGATAAATAATATTTTTCTTAAGGCTGTCTGTTATAGACATAATTAAACAAGACATTCAGCAAGTAATAATTGTGATTCTAGACAACATGTATCACTGAACGAGCAAATTAATGCTGCCTCGAACTCCTAATAATTTCTTAAGAGCCCTTTCTTTTGATCCAGGTTTTCTTTGCAACCCCTTAATATGGAAGTTCTCGGCCACATATATTAATTTTTGAACTATTAACTAAATATGTGTTAGCATGACATTTGGCAACTACACATGTTGTAGTATTAAGTAAGCCTCCTCTGGGAATGGAATACCACCTGCATGATTTTGATAGCATACACCGCTACCCTGAGTTACTCCACTTTAGGTATCCACAGTAATTTTAGGGCCTCATTTACAAGAATCTGACGCATCTGCTCCCATGCGTCAGATTTTTTGCACTGCCCTACACCCACATACCTACAATACAGGATTCCATGGTGCATGTTTTCACAGATGCGTTACAAATTCTGACGCATCTCTGGTGCTAAACTCATGCATTGCTGGACTAGCATCAACAAAATTACGCTACTCTAGCAATGTGAGGAAGGCTCCCATAGAGAAAACCCCGACTCAGTTTAACGCCTCCTCTGAGCAGGTGTTAAAATTCTGACACAATGAAGTCGCAGAACGACGCAGAGTAATGTAAATTTTGCTGCGACAGTTCTGCGTGGCTTTTACGGAGGAAACACCTACCTTGCATACATTATACTTGGAGAAGGTATAATGTGACCCGAGGCTTTACAAACTAACGCATTGGGTCTAATGCATCAGTTTGTAAATGAGGAGCAGTGTAAAGCAGTGCTTGCGCCACTGTTGCGTAAAATAAAATGCAATGGTGGTGCATTTGCCCTGTAAATGAGGCCCTTAGTTTTTAGTGCTCGGGAACTCTTTTTTTTATGTGCAAAGGTAATGAAGACCTATAGCAGGGTTCTGTGGTCAAGAGGGGCACACCAAGCATGCCTTCTTTTAACATGGGACTTGTGTCCATGTAGCGATTCATAGAAACTTAGTGGTGGTGGTCGTATGTTACACCAGGTCTGCGTGGCCTTGGGGCATGCTGGGCTTTCTGTGCCTCAACTGCCTAGGTTGAAATCATGTAGCACCGGTGTCCGATGTCCCGGCACCTATCCTACTGTGGCTCTGTAAATTGGGACAAGTACAACCCCTTCCACAAAGGACTCTCAGACTAGCCAGAGTAAGCAGCCATCGGTTTTTGAAGCTGTGTTGTGGGGGTGCGCGAGCTAAGGACTCAACAGTGAACCAACAGACACAATAATCTCAATGTCCAGACCAGTGCTTTGCTTTACATGAAAGAATGTACTCAAATTACACAGTTGTACTTAACACTGCACAATTCAATGAGCATAAAAGTTATTGTTCCTGAGTGTGGTTCACTGAAGGCTCTAACACCCACCCCACACGCTTTCTTAGCCCTGGTTTACATTCCTTTGGTGAGTCACCGGTAGCATGATCAGGCTCAAGTGCATTTCATAGCAGCCCACAGTTCAAATGTGTTCAGTTTATGCTTCGTTTTGCCTCTCCATGGGATATACAACAGTTTATGAGTGCTTTTTTTGCACCTTTTACCAAGAGGGCCCTCATACACACCTAGCAGACTTTATCTAGCGAAGTGATGCACAGCCTCTGTTTGAAGAAGTTGCAGTGCTGGGTCTTGTGCAGATACAGGTCTGGTCCCAGCAGTCTTTGTCAGAGACAGCAATGTGTTCATGTCGCAATAGGTACAGCCTGCGAGTTGGACAGGCCACAATGGTGGAGGTTGTGGACCCGAGTGAACTGGAAGTAGGTGCAGCACAGCTTGGCCAATGGCAATCTCGCAGTTGCAACCCCTGTCCAGGCCTACAGAAATCAATAAGTTCCAGTCCTTGGCCAGGCCTATGACAATCTCACAGTTGCTGCCCCAACTGGTCCGATGAGGAGCACAGTATATTGGTTTCTGCCAGGAACTGAGGTGTGAGATCCTGTTAAGGCCAAAGGTAGCAGTGTTGTCCTTAGATTGATTTTGAGTAGGAAGCTTCTTCATGGACTTCAAACAGACACCAGGGACACAAAGGAACTCACTCCTGTGACAGTGTCAGGTAGACTATTGAAGAGCTGGTCTTTAAGTACACATTAGAAACACTTTATTATGAAATCAAAGTGTGTCCAAAGCTGTCAAAAATACACACACAGCACAGAAGGCTGTCAAGGTTCTATGTGAGGATTCCATAACAGGTCATAGGATTCCACCCCATGTCATGGAACACTGACTTTATTACAACTCCATCCCTCTCTTAACAGGCAGGCTTTTAGGCACTTCATGTCAGGTCTGCAGAGCCCCCCTCAGGTGTTGTCCCCCAGGAGAGTGGCTGTCAGGCAGACATCATCCCTGATTGCAGTCAGCCTTTTGAACGCTCGGTGAAGCATTACCTTTCTTGGTCATAAAGGATATGGAACTGGTACAAAGTGGGGTGGTTTGGATCCCACATTTATACAGAGCCTCTATACAAGTGATGTGCATCTATTGTCCCAATTTATAGACCTGGGATGTCTTTCATGTGACCTCTTCAGGCTGTTCCACAAACATAGCCTTGGTGATATTTCTCACAACAGGTAATACTGGTGCTACTTCCATCATGGAACACCCAAAATAGAGGCACAAATAGGAGTAAGGTTTCTGCACTTGTCGGTCATGAACCCAAATGAAGGTGTAATCATGGCCAGATAAAAAAGCAACCCTCACCTACACACTTCCTCACCATTCATAACAGAGTTTGCAGTCCCACCCCTACCATCCACCAAATGGCAGTTCTCATGAAGACTTATCTGGAGCGTCTTGCTAACCAATATGTTTCACAGAATTATTTCAGGCAGCTCTCTCTCCACCCACTTCACTTTGATGTCTCAGTCTCCCCGCTCCAGCTATAGGAAAGCAGGCAGTACAATTTAACTCATGGGGAGCGTAATCATCACTCCATTGTGTGCTATGCCAGAAAAGGGGTATCCAAAATTGATCCTACTGGCCTCCATTACTCTGGCTCATTCACATATCATGTATGTGCTACACATGCGCATGAGCATCGACACACATTTGACAAAGTATGTCAGCGCAAGGGCCTAGGTATACACATAAAAGCAGAACTTTACACAAGTGGCTCAGTAAGCCTCACATCGAATGGCACAAATAACAGGGCTGGTCACACTATTTATTCTTAGCACAATATGCTGCCGCCACCACTCTGTATGCTCTGCATGACTGGGACAGTTGTCCTCTGCATGCAATGATGCCATGTTTAGCTATCCCATTAATATAACAGGACATGCTTAGAAGTTCTTGGAGGCATGCCTAGGGCTCAGAGAGGACACTTTGGCCCTGATTTATACTTTTTGACGCAAACCTGCATTAGCGCAGGTTTGCTTAAAAAAGTATACCACCGGCTAGCACCATTCCTGGACGCCAGCCGGGCGTCATATTTAAGCTATGGCACTAGCCGGCGGTAAGGCCTAGTTGGCGTCAAAATTATTGACGCTAACTGGGTGGGGGAGGCATAGGAGAAACTGAAGATTGTGCGTGAACGAATGGCGCTAGTCAGGTTAGAGTCTAAAAAATGACTCTAACCTGATTAGCGTCATTATTTCTATGCACAATCCCCATGGACATGACTTAAGTCCCCTGGGCATGGCCATTGGGCACAGTGCCATGTGGGGGGCCAAAGTTAGGCCCCCCTGTGGCACTTTGCAAAAAAAATAAAAATACTTACCTGGACTTACCTGGGATGGGTCCTCCCATCCTTAGGGGTCCTCCAGGTGTGGGTGCAGGTGGGTGGAAGTGTCTCTAGGGGCAGAGAAGGGCACCTGTGGGCTGTTTCCATGGTCTCTAACTATGGAAATGAGCCCACAGGTCCCCTAACGCCTGCCCTAACCCAGGCCTTAAATAATGGTGCTAAGCAGGCTTAGTGCCATTATTTAATGCCCTCCTCCTCCCGTGCGTTATATTTGCACGGGAGGATAAATAAGGCACTAGGGCCTTTGAGTTCTTTTTTGCCCGGGAACGCCTACCTTGCATCTCATTGACGCAAAGTAGTTTTCCGCAGGCAAAAAATGACTTTAACTCCAATATTTTGCCACAAGACATGTTTAGCGACAAAATATAAATATGGAGTTAAGTTTGCGCCAGATTTGCGTAAAAAAGAATTACGCGAATCTGGCGCAAACAGAGTATAAATATGGCCCTTAGATTAGAGTGACGCCACAGTCACAATCAAAGTCAGGGCAGGGGTAGACTCTTATTTACCATGCTGGGGACATTTCCATCCCAACAAGGTAGATACAGTTTTAGAATCACTAGTACCAGGCAGGACTTTTTTTCATCCTTGATAGTGAGCGAGAAGCCTAATGGCCTCACTTTCCAATGCATTAATAAAGGGCAGCGTCCATGCGCTTTGATGATATCTTGAGTGTATAATATCTGAATGAGTAGTATCATGTAAACTAGCATGATAAATCTGTATTGTATGCTAGTATATATTTTCCTGATAAAACGTCACAAGATGGAGGCCGGATAAGTACTTCCCTGCCAAGCAACGTGCACTTTTGACTTTGACATTCTTGAAGATTTGGGGAAGTATAAATCCTTACTGTATGGGAGGATGGAGACAGGACGTCCTATAGAAAGGCAGCAGTGACCTTGCAGCAGTGGTCTGCTGATTGTTTCTTCTTGGGCAAGTGAAATCGGTCATCTTCTTTTTAAGTGCAGGTCAAACCATTCCATCATTGCCTGCATTTTTTTACTCTACCAGGGGTGCTACTCTAAAAGGCTGACGGCTGTGACTTTTGACCTTCCTACCGCCGTGTAGATTAATAGTGCCCAGTGAGTGTGCTTTTATCATTGTTTGGGTAAGGGTCTGGGTTGTTTTGGTCTGAATTGCAGGGCACTGCAGCTAGGCCAATGAGCATCCATTGCATATGTGGGCCTACTAGCAGGGCTGAGAGAGAAGGCTGAGCCTCATGCATCATATTCATTAATGATCTGAAGCCAGGCGCAATGTACTTGGGACTGTAAACCATAACTGAACATAATTCCAGAGTTATGAACTGAGACTGTGAACCTAATTTCTAAGTGCTGAGAGACCAGGTACCATTAACAAACTGGCAAGGTTGTCCCTCACCCAGGTTCCCACCAAACGCCTAAAAGGTGGTGTTATGGAGTCAATAGGCTGTAAATAAAACACATGTAACCCAGAAATGGACACAGAAGGGGTAAAAAAACCAATCAAAGAAAAAAAGTGTGGAACATACTGTCATGCTGACTGTGATGTGACTCTTGTTGTGCACGTTCTGAATAAAAACTAAAAAAAAAAAAGAAACTGGCTGGGGGTCAAAGACACAGTAATCTACAGTTCCCAAGTGAGGTTGCACCTGTAATGTACCTTTGTAGAGCACTATTGCCTTAACTGTGTCACCTTGCTGGAACCCTGTAATCCATTGCCACATTTGTTTGTGTTGTACTACGTTGTTTTTGTAATAATGTTCTCATTTTTCATTAAGGCAAATCACTGCATTGGACAGTCATTAGAGAGTTGTATTGTGTAATTGTTGTGTTCTGAGTATGTACTCCTGTGGTCACCCCAAACGTTTCACTTTTACTGGACTCTATATTGCGCTGGCTTTAGATCTATGTGCACTTTACCTCTGCCAACCAGGGGTAAAGTGCCTGTGGTCCTCATTTCAACATGATGAAATTTTATTCTGGGCATGTAAGTTAAATGTTGCTAGTCCAGTAGTTGACTGCAACCCCTATCAAGCCATCCACTACAGTGACAATGTAAAAAATGGCTTCAGGCCTTGCAGCGGAGCTTGACTGTAGCAGGTTAAAAACTACAATTAGACCTATCAAAATACAGCTTTTTTTCCAGATCTAAACATCCCTTTTAAATATTAATAAGTCACCCATATGAGGGCCTTGTAGCATAGTGTTTAAAAGAAGGACATGTAGAAATGTAATGTTAATATGCCCTAACAGAGACTAGAGCCCAAAAGCTATTCTGCACTGTGGCAGTCCTAGTTGTCCTATGTAGAAATCCAGAGTACAGACAATATCCTAATACAGTAGTTCTGGACTGGGACTGGCTAAGAAAATAATAAACATCTATTTTTCCAATTCAACGGTGAAGTCAGATTTTTAATAAATAAGTAAGTTACCGTTTTGCTTACCTGAAGCTTCTTAAGGCTGATTTGCATTTGTTTTCCAGCTTCTCCAGCCAGAGGTTAACATTTGAATAGGTATAACAAAAAAGTGTGACAGGTGGTACCCAATTGGTCACTGTGATAGACAGGTCAACCTGAATGGGAAGAGAGGACTTCTTTAAACCTCATAGAGTATACAGGATGGGGGCTGTGGCCATTCTTTTTTTGAATTACAGTGACAAATACTGCTGGAGTGCCAAATCCTGCTTGTCACATCTGCTGGGGTTTACATATGCTACTTGGGGCACACCTGAAAGGGAGGAAATGAATGCCAAGACAGTTCTTGTGTGTCCACTGTCTGCTTGCTGGAAAATCCAGCTATTATTCTATTAGAATTTCGTCTCTGGGTTTATTAGATGTGCAGTGGCTGCCTCGGACTAGATTTTAGTGTTCGATGTAGGAAGACAGTAGGATTAACATAGTACACCCACCACACACACTCCTCTGGTGCTCAGAGCCTAAGTTGAGCATGGCCAAAGACTTTCACCACCTTCAAAATACCCAATGTGGGTAGGGTGGAGCTCATACAAGACTCATATGTATCATCTCCAGGCACCCACTTCAGAACACTCCTGTACCTGAGAAAGAACAGATTAAGACTAGGTTAGCTGTCTGTGACCTGAGAAGAACCTTCAAGAATCTGCTCCCTCTTGTACCCAGGGCAATGAAGTGGACTTCAAGGGTCTTTAGGCTGACCTCCTGTTCAAGCTACAGGGTTACAAAAAGCTACAAGAGGCCTTTCCGGCAACTGCTCAGTTGATCAGTGGCAACTGGACCTGTACTTGACCCTGCTGTTGATCTCTGCCTTACACCCTGTGAGCCTTTAAGTGTGTCCTCCGAGGTCCCGGGTGGATTTAGAAGTGTACTACTGTGGTAGATTGGGACTTTGAAGGACTAAGGGCCTGATTTATGTCAAAGGATGGGTTATTCCATCTCAATGGTGACGGATATCCCATCTGCCGAAATATACATTTCATTATATCCATTGGGATTTATATTTTGGCTGATGGGATAGCCGTCACTGTTGTGACGGAGTAACCAGTTCGCCAAAATATAAATCAGGCCCTAAGTTAGAAGGTAAAATCTTTGACGAGGCTAAACCTGGTTAATGTATCCGTTAAGCTTCAGATTGCGCCTAGGTACCATGATCACTGACTATTATTTCATAATAACGGACAATGTCCCAAAGGGGAGTCACTAGAAACCACATACAATACATTAAATATGAACCACAACAAAAAACAATATAACTACATGAAATGAAACTCACACTATATTGATTCAATTTGAATTTATTAATATAAGACAGCATCAATATATAAAATACTTAATGAAGTGCAGAATGAACATAAAGTGCTAGTGATATAACAAGCTCTCAAGTTTTAATATATGGACATGATTTTTATCTATATTTTTAGAATGTATAACTTAAAAGATTTTTATTTACTCTGCTTTGCACACACTTCTCTGACTTGATATTTGTATATGAACTGTTCTCAAGATGCTGCTTTCATGGTTTGTTAAAAAACCTAATAAAGCTTATTTTGATTGATTGATTGACTTACTAGTCTGTGAGGCCTTCTCATGGTGTCACCAAGCTCAGTTCGCTCTGTCGCCATCATGATTTGAAAAATTCATGAAATTAAGTTTCAGTTCCTATATTTTTTTTCCCTTTCCTATTTCTCAATATTTACTCATATTTTGTGAATCCCCATTTACCTTTCCCAGTTTTCCAAATTGGCCTTTCCACATGCTCTAAGAATTGCATTTCTGTCTCACATTAATCTCTAGCCTACAGTTAGAATGTGTCAAACGAAAACAACCCTACTTGCTCTGATTGATAAGATTTGTTAGCCAGGATCCTCTTTATCATGGTGTTTCAAGTGCTAGATGTTCGCATTCTTTGTCATTCTCTATTACAACTCACTAGATTCTTCCATTTTCATGCAACATCTCAGTCATTATTCATGGTCACTAATGGCTTTCGGCATCTGTTGCATACCTGTCTCTGGTCTCTCTCTGTCCTTAAGAGGTGCTTCATTTTATACACTTTCGACAAGGAATCCCTTGTGTATTCCTATGTTAATCAAGGGACCCAAGGTTTAACATGTGCATCACCGCTTGCAATTATAGCTGTATGCTTGGTTCTCAGAGGGCCAGTCTCTTTTCTGTTAATTCACTGATAAGTACAGGAAAAACACAATATTTCGTTTTTCAAACAGTCTTAGCCATATTACTACCAGTTTCTCTTAGAATCTTATAAAGCAGATTAATAATGTTTTCTTCTTTATGTGCATCCTTGGGTTCTAATGTCTACGTCTTTTTCTCTGGGCTAAATGTATCAGAAAACTAGGATTAGTATTATGGTGCTGGGCGCTGGTTCCTTTCCTCCCTTCAGTATTCTGGTTACATGTTTATTGTTCCATTGGTCTCCACATGCCATGTCATCAATTTTGTCTTAATGAACCATGACATCACTTTCATGGGCTCTTCATTTACATTAGAAAACATTGCTCCTGTGGAAGATACACTTCTAAGAGTTCTCCTAGAAAAAGGGTTTCGAATGTATCTATTGATCATTCTGACATTCGGACCTGCCTACCTAAACCTGCAACTCAACTTCCACGTAGCCCAGCTCTCTCTCGCAGGAGTACCCCGCATCAGGAAAACCAGAACAAGAATACACTCCTTCTCCTACCCCGCTGCCACCGCCGGGAAAACCCTGCCCATCCACATCAGACAAACCACCTCCTTCCCCAGCTTCACGAAGGAACTGAAGACATAGCTTTTTTAATCCATCTCCGGTACCCGCTATAAACCCCCCAGCGCCTTGAGACCCTAACGGGCGAGTAGCTGCGCTTTACAAACTCTGATTGATTTATTGACAGAGTCACAGAGTGACCCAGAGATAAACTCACCAAGTCCTGCAATTCCCTTTTGGTCATATGGGTATTTAACAATGATTTTGTTTCCTCAGTGAAGGAATCACTATTTTCTTAGTCTGTGACACACTTGAAATCATAACGTTTGATGTCTCAATCATCCTTACATGTCAAAAGTGTTTCCCAAGAAATGTAAGTAAGAGGTAAATGGATGTTTGTCCTGGAATAAACCGAAGGAGCTGCCTTTACTTTTGTGGGCATATTGATCTTAAGTATCAGTATACAGAGTAAGTCTACTGAAGTTTCCTCTGAAGTCTACCTAAGTATCCTCTGAAAAGAATTCAACTATTTTATTGATAAAACTAGATACAAACCTTGTTTGTACTTCACAGAGAAGCCCTCAAGTTGTGTAGCATTTCACAATTAAATATCGAGGGAAACAAATTCCCATTGGAGAACTGGACAGTAAAATGGATTACTGAAAGACCAATCATTACGTAAACTAATGGGAGAAAAAAGCCCCTTTCATGATGAATAACCATGATTAAAAGAGGTTATTGACTGTTTCTTCCATTTGTTTGCGTAGTCGTTATGAGTAAACCCATGTCACTTCTGGTTGTGGTTGTACCCCCACTCTTTAAGTAAATAGGCTATTCTCCAAGCAACAAGAGCCACTCTACTGGTTATTCTAATATCACTTCAGGGTGGACCCAATACTCTTACTGTAAAGCCATAATCACACTGCTTAGCTGTGTCGTCTCCCCTTTCGCCTGCAACTACCTTTGGCTGCATGGATCCCTCCGATTTCAGCAAATTGTTGTAGAATTCTTTGGCTTTTTGTCATAAAAAATTCTTTCAGGTTTGACTTGGTGATTTTGCCGCTTCCAATTGTGCATGCGGTAATACCACGCGCTTAATTACTGCATGACTCAGTATACCAATTTGTCCATAAACTCGTGTTTTAATCTAACTCTGTACTAAGAGCCATTTGTAATGTGGGTCATAGTGCTTCGGCATTGTTGGTTCAGCAGAAACTTTATATTTGCCACAGTTAGAAATGCCATTGTAATACCACTTGATGAAGACGACAAAGGCAACTACCGTTCTCACACAGGACCAAATTAGGACCACACCTGACCCAGTAATAGCCATTTACTTTGTGGAGAGCTGGTACTCTCAAGTTGCCTTCATAAACAGGCAGCTGGACTGCAATTCCTCTAATCTGTGCTTGGCGTATTCAAGCTCTGCCTCGGAAAGGACACTGGGCATCCTTTTCTGTATAGACCAATATGTTCTAAAATTCCCTCCACTTCTTGAAAATAATTCTTTCTAACTGCCTGGAATTCCAAAAGCCTTAACATATGGGTTGCTTCCCCCCCATGTTTGAACTCTTTCCGTCTTCTTCAAGAACCAGAAATCAGTTCTTTAAATGGGCTCCTGCCCTCGTCACAACCCCCAGACTCAGGAAATGTCACTTGATGCCCCCTAGGTTTGTCAATGCTGGGAATTTGTCAAAGGTCTAAAGGTAAATTTGGAAGGTGTCTTTCTACTCTTGCCTATGCAAAAGCAACGTTATGCTCTTCTGCCCACCCATCCCCTGACCGGTTCTCCATCAACAAGACTAGAACTTTTATGACCCTTACCAAATTCAGCCCACTTAGGACTCTCTCTAAACATGCACTATACCACCCACACTTTACCCTGCAACGCATTCTGGGGAATTTCATAAAAGTGGTTCAGGACCTCCACAGCACTTGTTATTCTACAAAACACAGTGAAACATAACACAAGTCATATATGTATGTTAAACGGGGTAAAGGGATGGTCCCATAATAAGCCAGAGAGCTGAGCACTAGCAGAAGTTACAGCTCGAATCCTTTGTTGGACAGTCTCTTTCTGTTTTTGTTGAAGTTGCACAAATCAAACACCTACAACATACATTTGTGCCCTGCATCGCTGAGACGAAAGGTATTTGTGTCAGAATATCGGCCAGTGCGTTTCCAGCTGTATTATATGTCACATAGGAGACTGGGTCACATAACCACATTTTTTATATAAATTGGGACACATTGCAGTAGGGAGCGTTGGCAGCACATTTATCCACTTGTGAAATATCAAACATGTTATCAATTTTAAAATTGGACATTCGAATAAGCCCTAATGTAGAAGGTAGTGTTTATTTCCTTTCTGGCAGGGCTTGACGTATTTTTATCTTCCAGTGGCAATAAAGGTGATTATGGGTTATGCCTTTGTAATGGCAATGGTCAGCAGGACGGGACCAAGGGCCAGATGTAGCAAACCTCCGAATTGCGACCCGCAAATTGCGAGTCAGAGCGACTGGCAATTTGGGAGTCGCAATTCGGAATGTTGGATGGTGTCCCAGACACCATCTGCGACTCGCAAGGGGGTCGCAAAGGCCCACCTCATGAATATTCATGAGGTGGGTCGCAATTTGCCCCTTGCGGGTGGCGGCATTCACAGGGATGGTGGCCTGCTGCGGACAGCAGACCACCATGTCTGTGACTGCTTTTTAATAACGCAGTTTTTATTTTTTTTGTAATGCAGCCCGTTTTCCTTAAAGGAAAACAAGATGCATTACAAAAACGAAAAACAAAACGTTTTTGTTTCATTTTTTCAGAGCAGGCAGTGGTTCACAGGACCACTGCCTGCTCTGAAAAAATGTTTGCAGTGCCATTCTCAACAGGGAAGGGGTCCGATTGGTACCCATACCCTTTTGCGAATGGGTTACGACCCATTTCAAAAGGGTGCAAACTGCGATTGGTTTGCGACCGCGTTCGCGTTCACAAAGCAATCCTGCATTGCACTGCGACTCGCAATTAGGAAAGGGACACCCCTTCCTAATTGCAACTCGCAAACCAGTTTTGCGGTTCGGTAACCAGGTTACCGAATCGCACTATGGGTTTTGTGCATTGCAAAGTGCATTTTGCACGTCGCAAACAGCAAAATTCACTGTTTGCGACGTGCAAACTGCTTTCTACAACTGGCCCCAAGTGTCTAGGAATCAGCAAGGCTAGCTCAAGACTTTGTGACCAGCATTAAAGTAGTAAGGGGTAGTTAGTTTTTCCCTTAAAACGTGCCTTCCGGATCCAAGACCAGAGCTCTTGGATCAATAAAGCAGGCAAATACTCTGCTCTGCCAGTACGGACGAAGGCTCTAGTGTCCAGCAGACGCAATCGACACACTCTGCTGGCTGAAACTGGCATTTACAGAGGTTTCACTTGGGGTAGTCTAGGAAACCTACTGGCTTCTAATGTTCCAGATGAAAACCCTTTTGCTAGAGGTGAGAGTGGGAAGGCACCAGACAGGCGACTGGAAGGAAAGTTATCTTGTGGAGACATGTATAAAAGGTTCAAAGCTCAGAGAAGAGTTGGGCTAAAATTAAACAAAATGAAAAGAACCAAATCTGTGCCATGCTGCTGCCCTAGTCGAAACACTGTGAAGAGTGTAAGTCTCCTTTCACCATATTGCCTCTTTTTACCCTGAATGTCATTCACTACAAATAATCAAAACGAACATTGTTTCCGAGTAAATTCTAAAGGTCAAGTGGATTTGTCCTTCTGTATACTAGAGGAGCAAGTGTCTTTGGGATTTAAGAAATTATTGGGCTTTCAGGGAAGTGTGAGGATGGCAGGATAGCCCGAGGCAAGCAGATTTGCACTTCCTGGGTAAGCAGTCTTCACCCTCGCCTCTGTAGGGTGCCACTAGGGTCTGAACCATGACCCACTAAGGGCTCACCCTACTAGTGCTTATCCCTCTTCAGGAATATTTGGGCACCTGAGAGGTTAGGGTATGAGCCCTTGTTCAAAAGGGTAGATTCTTTCCGCCTAGCAAGAGTAGGAGGAATCTGGGTCTATAAATATAATGTATCACCTGTTCAGTTTGCCAGCTTCCGTAGCTACTTCTTTCGTGGTTCATAGGGTGTATTTGTTCAGCAGTAGGCAGGATCCTTGCCATAAAAATGGTGTCCGTCTGATGCTCATGTCACCTATTCCTAGTACTGGCCTTTTCTATCCTTTACTCATTCAAACCATATATCCTCTGTGTGACTTTCAGCCTCCCTATGTAGTCACTTGTCTGCCTTCTTGCCCGCTTCTCTACTATATTTCTGCAAATTGCTCGAACCTCACCTCATAGATCACAAATTCTCCTTCTTTGAAACCATATGACTGCAACTTAACAATAGTTATTTCTTATCTAGTCTAGCTAGCTATCAAACCAATCATTTGCATGAACTTAAACTATTGATCTTACTCTATGTCTGTTAATTTAATCTGTCACAAAGAAAAGGGAGTAAATGCATTAAATAGTTAAATAGGCTTATCTAATGACCACTGAATTAACCACTAACCATGAGTTCTGGAGTAGCATGCTGCCCCCATAAAGTGCTTCAGAGCCTCGTCAGGGGTATTAAGTGATATATAAAGGCAGTTACAGTTTTCTGCGGAAACATATCAGTACTATACAAAGTCATACAGGTAATGGCTTATTAATAGGACACCAATTAAATTGTTGTGAAACAGGTTAATGTGTACACTGGCAAACAGTACTTATCACAAGCCAGACATATTTTTAATTAGCTGGTGGCACTTAATGACATTCTGAAGTTACCCCAGACTTTCATTGTTGAGTAATGCAGCCTTAATGCAGCAGTGCAGAAAATATGGTGATGGGACTCTGTAGAAGAAGGTTGGTATTGTTAAGCATTCTGCATGGAGGCAGTCAAAACTGTTTTTCGGTGTCCCGGGACATGAAGGGGTTACATGATTACAACCGAGATACTTGTGACCTTTTATCCTTGATGTCCCAAACCTGACCTACGTTAACAACTGAAAAATTAGCGCTGACAAAAATTGGATTATTATATGAATCCACAAAGATAGTATATTAACCTGCCCTCAACCCCCAGGTAGCTATGTCACTGAGCAGTCATGGTTAATTTAGAGGAATGTGGTAAGTATTTATGTAGTACCAAATAGTAATAAAGTCAAACTGTAAAACAATAAAAATCGCAAAGCGAATTAGAGAAAGAGAGTCAGATTTGAAAACTTAAAATGACAGAAATCAAACAAGGGGAACTAGAGATGTGAATCTTTAAAGTTTTAAGTAAGAATAGCATCAAGTAGCACAGCGTGCCAATGACAGTAAATGTGGTAGGGTGCAGGAGTAACCCATACACCTATGTGAGAGCAGGGTATATTATGTAACAATTGCAAATGTCACAAAGGGGGTTCACTAGAAGGGAAGCCACATACACTACATCAAATACAATCACAACAAAAACACAAAAAACACATGAAATAGAAATCGAGCTACATTAATTCAATCTGAATTTAAAAATATATCATCAATATACAAAGTGCTTAATGAAGTACAGAGTGAACACAAATTGCTCATGATATAAAAAATAAAAAATAAACAGTGTAAGGTGAAACATAAACGGAAAAAACAACGTCGAAAGGAATACATCAAAGTTACTGTGCATGAATAAGGTAAGCCCACTGTTTGATTATCAAAACACACTAATGATCCATTTATCTGCCTGAAACAATACTTCAGTAATGATATACCCCAAAATAAATTAAGCTGTAATTGTATGTGGCCACAACAGAAATAGCTGTATTCAGGGTGTCTGCAAAACAAAGTGAAAAAAGTGGAGAAAGTCAACAAATTATCCGAATTATGAAGGTAAAATCTATGATGATTGTTAGTATCCAACACCACACGGTGATACTGTGACAAGGTGAATTAAAAAGAAGTAACACAGACTTGGGGGCATATTTATACTCTGTTTGCGCCGGAATTGCGTCGTTTTTTTTGACGCAATTCCGACGCAAAACTAACTCCATATTTATACTTTGCCGTTAGACGCGTCTAGCGCCAAAGTCCATGGAGTTTGCGTCATTTTTTAGCGTGGACACCTACTTTGCGTTAATGATATGCAAGGTAGGCATTCCCATCTAAAAAATTGACTCCGAGGCATGTGCGCCGTATTTACACTCCCGGGCAAAATTCACGCCCGGGAGTGGGCGGGTCAAAAAAAATGACGTACAGCCGCTTTTGCGCCGTTTTTTAGCACCTGGACAAGGCAGGCGTTAAGGGACCTGTGGGCTCGGAAGGAGCCCAGAGGTGCCCTCCCATGCCCCCAGGGACACCCCCTGTCACCCTTGCCCACCCCAGGAGGACACCCAAGGCTGGAGGGACCCATCCCAGGGACATTAAGGTAAGTTCCGGTAAGTATTTTTTAAAAAACATTTTGTGGCATAGGGGGGCCTGATTTGTGCCCCCCTACATGCCACTATGCCCAATGACCATGCCCAGGGGACAGAAGTCCCCTGGGCATGGCCATTGGGCAAGGGGGCATGACTCCTGTCTTTGTTAAGACAGGAGTCATTTCTATGGGGGTTGGGAGTCGAAAAAAATGGCGCAAATCGGGTTGAGGCGAAAAATTTGCCTCAGCCTGACTTGCCCCATTTTTTGGCACCCAAGCTCCATATCCCCCTAGGCCGGCGCTGCCTGGTGTACGTCGTTTTTTTTCACGCACACCAGGCAGCGCCGGGGGCTAACGCCGGCTAACGTCATTGATTAAATACGGCGCCCGCATGGCGCTTCAGAATGGCGTTAGCCGGCGCTAATTTTTTTTACGCAAAACTGCGTTAGTGCAGTTTTGCGTCAAAAAGTATAAATATGGCCCTTGGTCTCTATTGCGAGTAATCCCCCTAATTAATTTAGAAACGTCGAGGCAAAAATTAGATGATTGACATAAAACCAGGAATTAGACAAGGAGGGATGAAGAAGGACATGGAGACTTACAAAATGTGCCCTGACAGCAGAGGTCTGAAGGTATAATAGCCTAAAGCAAACCCTGCCCGGTGGCATTAGTAACACTTTGTTTGCTGCCCTAATGCTAGCTAAAACCTGTTACATGAGTATGTGTTCTCTAGTGGGATGCAGCTATCTTTAAGGGCAGTGTTTACATCAATAGGTGCAGCAGTAAACATGCATTATTAGTGAACCTTCCTGGGGCAGAAGCTGCCCTCATCTATTTCATTATGCCCTGAGCGCATCAATGAAGTGTCATAGCAATGCATGCTAGACATGAAAGCAATAAAGCTTCAACACACACAGCCAAAGTCCCTGAGTTTGCAACCAATGAGGTACACACAAGGAAGAAGCAACAGAATCTAAAGCCATATCACATGGACCTCCTTGATTCATTAACCTACCCTCCGATCCCAAAAGCCAGCGCTCAGGACCACCAGAGTCTATCCTCTGACCCTCATAGAAAATGGCCTCAACAGACACAAGTTACAACTAGGACCTGTTAGAAGGTCCTTATGAACCAATCAGTTGGACCCCAGGCAGCATGAGATGGACCATGGGATCAGGGACCATGGCATAGATTTTAGGACTCCCAAGGCAGATATATGGATTCACTAAGTGAGGCTCAATACCTACCATCAGGACTTTGGTACAATAATAGACAGAATCCGGCCCTAAATTACCCTGAGAGGCCATGCACCCTCCCACTTTCTTTTTGCTGTCACACTCATTAAGCACTTTACTCCAGACCATGACTCCCAGTCTGTCTGGGCTTCTGTTTAACAGCTTAATTGATTATTTGACTTGTAGTAATGGTTAGCACCAATCAAACCCCTAGACGAACACACCTAAGACTCCGAACCCCACTCCCTTAGATATATGCACATTTAACAACATTTGTAGTCATCAAGGTTCCTCTCTGTCAGAGCCTTTGCAATACAGACAGCAGCAGATAATTGAAGACAGAGTCCTGGGATACTGAGACTTCAACACAGAAAGGAATAGAGGAGAGACCAACAGCAATAATTCTACCAGAAAGCGATCAATTTTCTTTGTAAGGAAAATGCTTATCAATTAATAGAGATTGATCTTCAAAAGGACCAATCATTATAGACTACATAAAGGGTAATAAGAATGCTAACAATTGGAAAAAATGTAACTTAAAAGGGAGGCCAACCTCACTCATTGAGTCTTTTGAAGTTGAGACTCCTCAAATTGAAAAGATTACAAGACTTTCGTCTCTCTCCAAGCCTTCAAGTCTTATGCAGTGAAAATCCTTAAGGAACAACTACCTGAATCTTCTTATTTTGGGATAAGAACTGAAAGTTACTTTGTCAAGAGTGCCTTATTGACTTGAAGACATTTTTCCAATATACCTCTTACGGATTATTTCTGTATTTGATTTGTGAATCCCTTTTTTACAGTGGCTCACTACAGTGACCGCTTGCGTACAGCGGATTGAAGAACCATTATTTAGGGGCTGGGTGATTTACCCTCTTGTTGAATATTAGGTGTTAGCTTTTGCAAAATCTACTTCGTCTGTTAAGGCAGCTGCTCACAGTAGCCTTTACGTGGACCTATTCTTTGCACTGTAAACCTTAATTTGTGGGCCTTTGGTTATAAACTCAATCTTCAAAGAGCTAATTGAAGCATACTCTTTTTTGTTGTTCTCCTTTCCGAGAGCAATCTTTCTAATTTTCATGCAACAAAATAGATTCCATGATTTTATGAGACTTTTTGGAACCAATAGTGTTTTTGTGCCATATGTTTTTTTCTCAGAGTTCAGGTCTGGCTGGTAGGGAAGAATGTTAGTCCTTAGACACTATCATCATTTTAGAAAAGCATTGTGTGGTTGACCACCGTGTTTGCTGAACATGGTGGCGAAGAAGATACTTGCGATGAAAGGAGGTCACATCTATGGTCTTCTAAGCCTTAGGCGCTGGGGACATGGCAATGCCCTTGTTGACCCTACAAAATCTTAGAATGCATCTGGCACTGATTTGTCTGGCTAGAGCAGTCTACACCAATATCGCTGTCCCTGATGTAGTGTAATGGAGAAACCACAGCCACAAAACCTGCATCTAATAGAGGGTTTGGAAAAAGGTGCCTACTTGCCCCTACAGTATTTCTTCTGGGCTGCAGACACACAAGGTATGGTTTCCAGAACTACACAAAACTCAACATATATTGGCTGTAGAACTGGATGTAGCAATTTAGATTAGACCTCAAAATTGAGTTCAATATAAATTAGGTTCCATGAGTGGGCATAATTTAGATGCCTTCTAGAAAACTGAACACATTTGGTACTTTAACAGTGATTTGTATACCGTGAGTGGTATGTCTCACTTTTCTGTCAGCAATACATCACTCTCTTCACCCCATCTTTCCTCTTGGACTCCCTATAGCCATATACTTTTTTAAATCAATTTTGAAGGCATTCAAGATGAACATTACACAATTCTTTAAGGTAGTTAAGCTTGCATTGCTGTTTTTTTGTACTTGTGGGAGGGACGGGTGGAAATATGGCTTTGGAAGTTTGCTTGGTTTGCATATTTTAATATTTTATTGGCACAATGGATTCCAAAGCAGAGTATGATTGAAGATTTGTAGGTTGGTTCAAGAGTGCGTGCTGGTGGTCATCCTCTCAGCCTGATAGCAGATAGTGATGTTGTTCGCCAGTCTCTGGAAGATGGTTGCCACTGTCAGCACACTTGCATGAATGTGAAAAATGTGGTAGGTATATTGGTCTCTTAACAATGTAACTCTCCCTTGACCAAACACAAGTGCTTGATGAATTTGTGACATTTCTTTAGCCTCTACATTCCCCACTCTGAAAACCTTTGCCAAAAATGGTGGATTTAATACAGCAAAAAAAAAAACATGCATAGTGAAAAGGGGACAAAAAAATCTCAGGAGTGGATTTCTCATTGTCATGAGGATCCCCTGCTGAAAATGTCACTCTTTCTATGTCCTTTTGAAGTGTGGTCAAAGTATGACTAGAGTACGCAAGGGTCCTTGAAACTGCCCCTGCTGAAGTGGCTTATGAGGGTGGCGGAGAGCTGTTAGTGAAGAGCTGGTGCTTAGGGTGACACACTGTGGCCCTTAACACAGTCAAGGCGGACTCCCAAATAAAGTGCCACGAGTCCTCTCCCTCCTTCTTGATGTGGGCCTGTTCCCCAGTCACCCATTGCGCTGCTACAACTCTCCTGAGTTGTGACGGACTGGTGGGCATCCTGCGGCGTCATCCAGCAGTCTTCACCTCAAGTCTCCAGGGGATCCTCAATGACGATGGTGTCACCAGGTTTCTCCCCCTACTCATATGGGCTGCTGGGGCACATTATAGAAATTAATTTTACTTTATAGAAATATAATAAGACGGTGCCCAATCCTTCCCACAGTATTTTTATTTTTTACATTTTTGCCTGAAGATATTGGAGCGCTTTATATGCATACCGGTTACATCACACAATGGCACAAATGCATGGGGAGATACAGTGACTTGCCTAGAATCACAGAATGGTGAGCTGACGTCGAGACTAGAACCTGGTTCCTCCAGCTCCAGACTCATAGCTCTGGCCATTATGTCACATACTCGAGATTCTTCAGCTTACTGTTCGCACTGATTAAATAAACATAAACATACCTCAGTGTTGGATTCCCGATTCAGCAGCACACATTCAGCTGCAAAATATTCATACTTCACTCCCGAACGAGGTTGAATCCTCTCGCTTCGCGCACTGCCTAGCTTGAAACGTGCATGCTGGGCAATGCCTTCACAGCAAATCCAAGCACTGCTCTCAAAGTGCTTATAATACTAAACATCATAAGTGCATTGCCAGGATTGGCGGAGTGGCCAAAGTCAACACTCAGTCGGAGACCTATGAGGCTTCTCTCTTGCCTCACAGCTTCCAGATGCATTGATTTTGGAAGCCTGAACTGCACATGTGAGGTTGGCCACAGCAAAAGCACCAGCCAATCTCACATGCGCAGTTCAGTTACAATGTCTCAGCTAGTCCTAACACTAGCAAACACCTCCCACTGCGGTGGCAGGAGCGAAAGCTCTGTGGCCCTTCCCTTAAAGGAATCAAATGAATAAAGTTATGGGCTGCAAAGTATTTTAAAGGAAAAAAGGAATTAGTGTGGCTGGGATATAGTGGCACACAGGGGGTCAACACCCCAACGATCCTATGAAGCAGCCGCACCTATTGGCTTGTGATGAATGTCTTCTCCGACCTCCAGGTCTTCTTCTCTGCTGGGAATCCCCCCCCCATGCTCCTTTGGCATTCTTCCTCTCGATATTGCTGCCGGGAGTCTTCTGCACGCCCCTTGGTTGGTCCACCTCCTTTTTCTGTTTTGTAGCTCCACCATTATTGACCTGGAAAGAGAAGTCCATTTTTCCTGTTGTTGGCGATTCCTCCACTGCCAGCTGTTCCTCTGATTTGACGTCCTTCTTTTGTTTCTTTTCAGATGTTCGCATTGTTGCGTGAGGATTGAGCGAGGATCCCTGGTGCTTGCTTCAGGTAAGGAGAGGGGAGGGGGAGGTTCTCCTTCACAGTACCATAACCAGAGTGGGCCTAGATTAGCTATCAGCAAGTAACAGGTGTCAGAAACTGGTGCCTTTTATTAATCATTCCATCGGCATCCTGCTACATGACTTTAACAAGTGTCTGAAAAACCACGTGAAACCCATACTTGAAGTCAAACCCTTCAGCACTCTGGTATTCAAAATTCCTGATGAAAACAAATCCTTGAACCTCAGAAAGAAGGAAAGAATATGGAGGAAAAGGAGAACTTCCAGTAACCATATGCTACTGCCCAACACACAGAAAACTCGTAGTGGCCAAGGTCAGTAGCATGCCACACCGGCACTGAAGCTGGCAACAAAAAAACAAAACTGCATCAACCTCAAGCCTGCCCCACCTACCCCACACTCCTCCCACAAGTGCAATGCCATCAACCTCTTTCAGTGAAAAAACTGAATCCAATAGAACAGCCACAACATCAAGTCTGATACTTTCCCTACAAGCACCCTTCTGAGTATCCTCTCACAATGGTCATTCATCAAGCCCATCTCTAGCAGTTCTCACCAAAATACTCAAACCCCAATGCTTCCTCTTAAGAGAATGCTGCCTTACCCCCGTAATTTATGAGGACCTTTTCAGAGGAAAGGACTCTGAGGAAGATCTTTCCCACCATTGCCAACATCTCTTTTACTCAAGACACCTCAGAATTTCTCACAACAGACTAAATCCTTCACTCTTGACAAAAACCTACACTAGACTTTGATGACTTTGCCACCTATTGGCCCATCACTCACCTACCCTTCGACAGTAAGAAAATCAAAAAAGCAGTCTAAGCTCCATTCCAAGATCACACCTCCCCCACAGATGACAGACATATTCCTGACCATACACAAAGATGACCATTACTTCCTAATATTGTGTTATTTCTTAGCTGATATTGATACCATTGACATCCCACTCTCACCCCCACTCTGAGCTCTCAACTGTGATTCACTGGCAATGACCTTCATTTGTTTGCCTCTTACCTCTCCATGCAACACCAGTTCATTCACATAGGGAACTCTACGTCATAGAAGCTCCCTATCATTTCTGGCTTCCCCAGGGTTCCTCTTGTCTTATGTAATCATCAGTCTCTAAATGCATCCCTAGTGACTCAGTCTCAAGGAACACACCACCACGAAAGACAAGAATGTTCTGCACCAACTTTCTCCATAAAGAAAGTGAAACCGGTTCACCCAAAAAGTGAATTCATAACTGCCACTTCCACTTAACCTTCATTCATCTGCATCTGAAGAGGGACAACACTCTACTTTACTGCCTCCCAGACCACAGAATGCCTCGCTTTTAAGGATGTTCTGCCCAATGCAGCATGCCTCATAAAGGACCTGGAAAAATATGAGCACATCATCATCATCACCCTGAGGGAGCTCCACTGGCTCCCTTGGCCAGCACACACAATCTTTGAAAACAGTTGCATCCTCTACGAAGCCATCGTGGCCAGACCCTGTCTATTTCGCTCAGAAGCTCACCATCATTTTTATAGATTTCCTTTATTGAATTATACAGTAAAAGCAGTACAATATGATTTTTCTTGGATGAAGACTGTGACAGTCAGTCCTCTTGCCACAGGTGTAGCTGTGGGTGTTAAGAAATACATTTCGGTGATGTTACTATGTAATTTTTTGTAATCCTTCTCTCCTTCCTCAAACCCTTCACTACAATATTTAGTAATACAGTCAATAATCAACATCTTGCTGTGTACCTATTAGTTGATGAAGATAAGTGCCTGCGATGCCTGCTCGTATAGCAGAGTGCCTTGGTGCTTGTATAGTTCAGGCCTACCTCGGCATTACCAATCAGGTGTCGTCCTCCCTCTGGCAATTGTGTATATTAGGCGTTTAGACCTATTGTTTCTTCAGCATCTCAAAAATGTCTATTTAGTAATTCAGGGCCAGATTCTTTAGGGTTCTGCATCGTCCTTGAGCTACACAAGGGGACATGAGGTGATGCAAAACCTAAGTGAGATTTATCAAGCCACGCAAGGCCACTTTGTATGGTCCTGCATAGCTTGATAAATCTGGAGTAACTCAAGGCAGGGCAAATAGCTGCCTTGCATTGCTCTGCCCAGCAGGCAGCCAAAAGTGTGCTAACACTGGGAAAGGGCAGAAATGAACTGTGCAATGTTAAATACAGCACATTCCTGTCCTTTCCCTTTCCCATGGCACAGCAAGGTGGCTCGTTGCATTGCACTGCGCGAATACATGATAAATATGGGCCTCAGTTTATATTTCAGTCGCTGGAAGGTGACTGTCTGATACATTTCTCATATCCAACCTCTAGTGTTCGCACTTGTGGTGTTTCCAATGGTGTAAAATTCCCATTTTAGCTACTGCTAAAGTCGTACCAAACCACTGTGATCTCTGTGGAGTAGTTTCCGGGAAAGACGCTATGTCATGTAAGAGAACAAGGGACCTCGTCAGTTCTCCCGTAATCCGTGGTGCATTTTTTATGACACTCCAATTCCTATCCAATATGAATTTTCATAAGGAGGAAGCAGACATCCCGGCTTTCGCAAGTTTATGGGGTGACCAGTGCTATCTATGTAGTACCACAGTTTTAAACTGGCTTCTCTGATGTGTTTTTAATGGGTATGGAGGCACTCTGCCAAGTCCTCATCGGTATGCTCAGCACACAACCTGTCCGAACGTAACATTTGGAGGCTAAAGAGTGGTATTAAATAAGTATTGTCTATAAGGGTGTTGTACAGTCAGGATATCATGCTATCTTACCCACCCTAACTTTAAAGTCTCTCCAGAGCCACAAGTAGTGTAATAGAGGAGATTGTGGAGAGTCACACGGAGGGGGGCTTAGTGGTGTGTGAAGGCTGCGTGACAGTTTCCAGTATCGCCATGAGTGTGCTAAGTAAAGATTAAAGGAGGTGTGAGCCTCAGCAAATGTCAGCAGTGCACCTAAATCCATTGGTGGATGAGTGGGAACACCTACACTCCACACATGGAACGCCTCCTTTTCAGCAGCTGACCCTCAGTTAGTAGTGGGTGAATTGTGTGTATACCCCTGACTCTAAATGTTGTCCATATGGGGTTTTTGTTTCCTATCCTGATACCGTTATTACCTCTAAGGGGGGGCCTGTATGTAGTACAGAGTGAGCGTGGGTAAGACGGTGCTGTGGTGTTGTAATGAACCAAAACACCAAATGTAGTTGCTTAGTAAAGTTGGTTTATTGGCCACAGTCTCCAACAGCATTGTGCATCAACTGCCAGACATAGAACACTCACAAATCAACCCCCCACACACATACCGGAATCCTAATGCTTTGGGGCCCTTTTAGTACTTGGTTGGGCACCCCTGTTTCAGCTTTGCTTCATGGCTTGTGCCTTGGTTCACCTTAATACACATTTTTATTATATATTAGGGAGCCTGCCATTAGCATTCATTTTTACATATTTTCTCAGCTGCATCTTCTAGGAAGACAATGTTCATGCTGCACATTTAATCAGCCTTTGTACCACATATAGGGGGTCATTACAACATTGGCGGTAAAAGGCGCTTACCGCCGTGCAGAAGACCGCCAACACACCGCCGCGATGGCAGAATCCAGCCACAGCTATTATGACCCACATCTGGGAATCTGCCGAAATTCAGACACCCACACAAGTCTGCCACAACAAAGGTCAGTGTTAAACTGGCGAAAACAAAACCTCCACCTCCACGCCAACAGAAACACGCCCATGCTATTACGACCCATGAATCCACGCGGCGGTCTTTCAGCCGCGGTATTCCATTGGCGGTACACACTGCCGCGCTCAAAATACACATACATCTCCAAAACACCGCCACATTGGACAATTCAAAAAACACACACCTGACACACATACAAACACCACTCCCACACACCCAACACAATATAAAACACACACCTACATCACCCACAAACCCCTACGACCAAAAAATAGAGACGAAGGCCAGAGAGAGAGCACAGAATAGACAACCCCACCACACAGAGGCACACAACACCATCACCCACACAACATCCACGCACAAAACACAACACACCACTACACATCACCACACTCATCAACACATACACCACCCCACACATCACCTACACCACCCCATGTCACGCCAAAGACACCCCCGGTTTTCCGAGGAGGAGCTCAGGGTCATGGTGGAGGAAATCCTACGGGTAGAGCCACAGCTATTTGGCTCACAGGTGCAGCACACATCCATAGCCAGGAAGATGGAGCTATGGCGCAGAATCGTGGACAGGGTCAACGCTGTGGGACAGCATCCAAGAAATCGGGAGGACATCAGGAAGAGGTGGAACGACCTACGGGGGAAGGTGCGTTCAGCGGTCTCCAGGCACAACATCGCGGTTCAGCGGAATGGCGGCGGACCCCCACCTCCTCCCCCACAACTAACAACATGGGAGGAGCAAGTCTTGACCATCATGCATCCAGAGGGCCTCGGAGGAGTCGGTGGAGGAATGGACACTGGTAAGTCAAATCTTAACTATCATATCCCCCACCCTACCTGCATGCCATCACACACCCCCACCCTCACCCCCTCCCCTATCACTCCAACTCCTCACTAATGTACTAATAACACAAACCACACATCCCAACACCAAGCCCTGCATGACATAACAAAGCATGGACACCCATCACCAAAGCATGCTCACTGCACATACCCAGAACACCCCCCCAACCATCATCACACAAGCCCCCCCACAGGAATGCTTGCACTGGTGTACACGGTGAGCCACCCATTGCACACCATGACACACACATGCAATAATCATGCACTTATGCCCCTGCAGGATCACGAAGGACCGTCACCACACCGGAGGGTCCAGACAACTCCACTCCACCCACAGAAGAGGCCCACAGTGACGATAGCAGCTCTGCCCTACTGGATCCTGATGACCAGCCCGGACCATCGTGGGCCTCGGGACAGTCGGTTCCCCTTGCACAGGCACAGCCCAACACTGACCTTCCACCCTCTGGTAACACCAGCACAGCACCCACCCAGCGGGCCCATACCTCCCTACCCAGGATACGTCAATCAGCTGTGTGTCCACCACTACAGGGAACCCAGGATAACCCACCACCCCAACAACAACAGGGACCTGGGGGCAGTGGTAGTGGGCACACAGTCCAGGGGACGGAGACACAGGAATACAGGGAACTGGAAGGGCTGCTGTGCGACAGGGGGCGGACAGGCCAAGGGAACCCACTCTCCACGAGGCCCTATCCTCCATCATGGGAGCATACCACCACTCCCAGGAGACAATGGCGACGGTCCTGGCCAAGTTTCAGGACACCCAGCCCCTGCAGGAGGAACAGTATTTGGGGTTCAGGGAGGAGCTTAGGACCATCAGCTCCGCCCTGGGCACCATCGTAGGGGTGCTGAAGGACATACAGCAGACCTTGAGGGACACCGTGGCACTCCAAGGGGCCCCTGACACTAGCATGGACGATGAACTGCCCACCACCTCCGCCGGCGCTAGTGGACAGGACGCCCCACCACAGGACCACCACACCAGCACCCCACCCCCTGCAGACTGACAACCACCACGCAAGCGGTCCCTGAGATCCAGGAACAGGACAGAGCAAGATGGCAAGACCCCCGCCAGGAAATGAGACCACCCTGATTGTCCTCCCACTGTCCCACTTTGTTACCCTGTCCATACTTTAACTGCCCCAGCTCCACTTCCTTTGCCCATATGGCCAGTGCACCTGTGTGACCAATGGACTGGACTCTGCCATGGGCATTCCTCCACCGTCCCCCATCACCATAGTACAACACCCCTCCATTTTTGACCACTTAAATAAATACCCTTGAACCACAAAAACATCTGGAGTCAGTCTGTGATTTGGTAAAATGTATTATCAATGACAGTGTCAAAATGCGTTTCTAGTTGTAAAGCCAACATACCTATGTCACACATCACAAGTCCTTGAAGGATGCAAGCAGATAACACACGTTGGTAACCACACCTGTGAAACCGTAATGGAAAGGTACAACTCAGTTACCAAATAATGCTATGAAATTACACACAGGATAGAGGAAGACATGTGACAGTGAATGTAATGGTAAAAATGAAAATGTTCTCACCTGTGTGTCACTAGAAATATTGCTGTTTGACTGACTCCCTGTTGTCGTTTTCTTCTTCCTCAGCTTCCTCCTCATCACTGTCCACAGGCTCCACAGCTGCCACAACACCGTAATCTGGACCATCCTCCTGCAGAAAAGGCACCTGGCGTTGCAAAGCAAGATTGTGAAGCATCGAGCAGGCGATGATGATCTGGCACACCTTCTTCGGTGAGTAGAATAGGGAACCACCTGTCATATGGAGGCACCGGAACCTGGCCTTCAGGAGGCCGAAGGTGCTTTAGATCACCCTCCTAGTCCGCCCATGGGCCTCATTGTAGCGTTCCTCTGCCCTGGTCCTGGGATTCTTCACTGGGGTCAGTAGCCTGGACAGGTTGGGGTAACCAGAGTCCCCTAATAGCCACACACAGTGCCTCTGGAGTTGACCCATCATATAAGGGACGCTGCTATTCCGTAGGATGTAGGCGTCATGCACTGAGCCAGGGAACATAGCATTTACCTGGGAGATGTACTGGTCTGCCAAACATACCATCTGTACATTCATGTAATGATAACTCTTCCGGTTCCTGTACACCTGTTCACTCCTGTGGGGGGGGATCAGAGCCACATGGGTCGCATCAATGGCACCTATGATGTTGGGGATATGTCCAAGGGCATAGAAGTCACCTTTCACTGTAGCCAAATCCTCCACCTCAGGGAAAATGATGTATCTCCTTACGTGTTTCAGCAGGGCAGCAAACACTCTGGACAACACGTTGGAAAACATAGGCTGGGACATCCCTGATGCCATGTCCACTGTTGTCTGAAAAGACCCACTTGCAAGGAAATGGAGCACTGACAGCACCTGAATGTAAGGGGGGATACCAGTGGGATGGCGGTTTGGTGACATCAGGTCAGGCTCCAACTGGGTACATAGTTCCTGGATAGTGGCACGGTCAGACCTGTAGGTGATGATTAAATGTCGCTCCTCCATTGTCAACAGGTCCACCAGCGGTCGGTACACCGGAGGATTCCGCCATCTTCTCAATTGTCCCAGCTGACGGTGCCTAGGAAGGACAACAGCGACCACAGAGTCAACAAATTTCCAGGTATGTACCCACAGATACACAGAACACGACACCAACACAAAACCATTTCTGTATGTGTGTTGAGTGTAGGCCTAGCTATGTGTGACGCAGAAGTAAATAAAGCCATGTGGGCCCCTGAAATGGCGGCTGCCTGACCTCTAAACTGGGACAATGGTATTGTGAGGTAACTGCGCTGGCGTTGCATACCGTCGCGGTAGGTGGTGGTAGACCGCGGCGCAATGCAGCATTGGTTAACATTGGACCCTATGGGTCCCAGGAGCCAATGAACTAGTGCGCCGGCGTTGATGATACGCACCGCCACGGACGTCACTGCCGCGGACGTCACCGCCATTTTCTAACTATTCAATCACTCGATACCTGACCTTCGACAGGAGAGGACCTACACTGCAAGTGCTGCTGTGACCTCGGTCTGGAAGCGACGATGGCTGCTGCGTCTGGGGAAAGGGCCCCTGCCTTCACTGCTCAGGAATTGGAGAAACTAGTAGACGGGGTCCTCACCCAGTACACGCTACTCTACGATCCTCCAGACCAACAGGTAAGTACACAGGGAGCACGTTGTATGGGCTAGGCCTGGGTGGAGAGGGCTGGTTGTAAGAGGGAAGGGGGCAGAGTTCAGGGAACATGAATGCATGTGAATGTATGTGCCACATGGCAAGGGTAGGGAGGGGGGGACACTTACATCAACGGTGCAGTTGGTAATGACTTCTCTTCTTCCCTTGTGAATGTCATGTAGGTCAGCGCCCACCAGAAGAAGGACATTTGGCGTGCCATCGCCAAGGAAGTCCAGACCCTGGGGGCCCACCAGAGACGGAGCACCCACTGCCGGAAAAGATGGGAGGACATTCGCCGCTGTAGCAAGAAGACGGCGGAGGCTCAGCTGGGGATGGCCTCCCAACGTGGGAGGGGTGCCCGTCGCACCATGACCCCCCTGATGTTCCGGATCCTGGCGGTGGCCTACCCTGAGTTGGATGGGCGCTTGAGGGCATCACAGCAGACACAAGGGGGTGAGTACACTATCATTCTGGGGACTTTGCGCGCAGTTGAGTGGTCTAGGTGTGGGAGGAGGGCTGTGGGTTTCCCTACGCCAGGGCGACTTCCATAGGCTAGGCCCCTCCGTAATGTAGGCCATGTGGCACTCCACCCCACCGCAGTAGAGTGCCAAGTACAGGTATAGATGCCCCTGTGGCATCCATGTGTGCAGATGTCCACCATAGCCATGTAGTCCAGATCCCAGGAATTGC
Source organism: Pleurodeles waltl (assembly GCF_031143425.1). Classification (NCBI taxonomy): domain Eukaryota; kingdom Metazoa; phylum Chordata; class Amphibia; order Caudata; family Salamandridae; genus Pleurodeles; species Pleurodeles waltl. The sequence goes on from NC_090440.1 coordinate 1,301,701,806, forward strand.
ATCTGTAGAGGCCAGGAGCACGGCGTAGTGCAGGGGGCTGCTGTTTCTGTATTGTCCGCCAACGGTAGCGGTATGCCATGCACTCAACCTGTTTTTCTTCTGTCGTCCCCCCCCCCCCCCCTTTTTTTTGTGCTCTCCCTGTTCTTTTGTGCATCAGCATCATCAGGCGGAGGTACAGTGGCACCGGAGCACGAGGGAGCTGCATCCCACATGGCCATGGAGGGCCACACCACGGACTCAGAATGCACCAGTGGGACGGAGGGCGAGGGGAGCTTCACGTCGGCCACCGGATCACCAACCAGCGACATGGACTCATCCCTTGTGGTGGCGGCACCATCTGTGCCCCCCACTTCTACAGGTACAGCCGCCACCTCCCCTACCAGCACCGCCCTCCCAGCAGCCCCTCAGCCTTCGCCCCGTGCCCGCTCACCCAGGAGGGTGGGCATCACCTTCGCCCCAGGCACCTCAGGCCCTGCCCCAGTCACTCCTGCTGCCCTCAGTGAGGAGGCCATTGACCTCCTCAGGTCACTCACTGTTGGGCAGTCTACCATTGTCAATGCCATCCAGGGTGTAGAAAGGCAGTTGCAACACGGTAATGCATTCCTGGAGGGCATTCATTCTGGTCAGGCTGCCCTTCAGCGAACCCTGCAATCTCTGGCCTCAGCACTGATGGCAGCCATTGTCCCTGTGTCTAGCCTCCCCCCTCCAACTTCCTCCACCCAGACCCAATCCCCTGTACCCCAGCCCATCCCAAGCACACCATCAGACCAGCATGCACACACCTCAACACACAAAAGTGGCTCTGGCAAACATAGGCACCACACATCCCACAGGCACTCACACAAGCAACATCCACTGCCTCCACTGTGTCCCCCTCCTCATCGTCTCCCTCCTCCCTCCCAGTGTCGTCTACACTCTCACCTGCATGCACTACATCTACAGGCACTAGGACTCGCACCAGAACACCCAGCACCACACCCCGCTCACCTGCACTGACCACCCCCACTCCCATTTACACGTCCCCTGTGTCCTCTCCCAGTGTGTCTGTGATGCCCCCTCCCAAAGTACACAAACGCGGGCACCCACACACCCAACATCCATCCACATCACGACAGCCTCCAGTACCTGCACCTTCACCCAAAACACCTAAAGTGACACCTCCTACAACCACCTCCTCTTCCTCCACTCCCAGACCCCCTCCAGCTACCCATCCCAGTGTTCGTCAGAAACTGTCCCTCTGCAAAGTTGACCTTTTTGCCCCCACCCCCCCTCAAATTCATCAGTCCCGTCGTAGCGCCTCAGCCAAAAAGCCTCCAGTACCAGTGGTGCGTGTTCAAGGTGTGTGGAGTGCACCGGCCACCAGGGCAGGCAGTGTGACACGGAGCCAAGGCACTGCCAGTCCTCCCCCTGTAAAGGCTCTGAAGTTGGAAAGTGGCCGACGGGACCGGCTGAAGACTCCTGGAGGTAAAACAATTCACAGGGGTCCCAGGGGGATTTCAGAGTCAGCTGTGACTCCTCCAAAGGTGGGGAAGGGCCAGAAGAAGTCTGCACAGCCTGGTGTGAGCATCACAGCGGAGAAGGGCGGCATCCTTCCCGGCGGCCGGGACACCACCGCCAGCACCGTCGTCACTGGTCAGGAGACCACCGCCAGAGTCATTGCCCAGGAGGGCCCAAGTATCATCACTGGTCAGGAGACCACCGCCAGAGTCATTGCCCAGGAGGGCACAAGTATCGTCACTGGTCAGGAGACCACCGCCATAGGCATTGCCCAGGAGGGCACAAGTATCGTCACTGGTCAGACTTGGTCAGGAGACCACCGCCATAGTCATTGCCGAGGAGGGCACAAGTATCGTCACTGGTCAGGAGACCACCGCCAGAGTCATTGTCCAGGAGGGCCCAAGTATCGTCACTGGTCAGGAGACCACCGCCAGAGTCATTGCCCAGGAGGGCCCAAGTATCGTCACTGGTCAGGAGACCACCGCCAGAGTCATTGCCCTGGAGGGCCCAAGTATCGTCACTGGTCAGGAGACCACCGCCATAGGCATTGCCCAGGAGGGCACAAGTATCGTCACTGCTCAGGAGACCACCGCCAGAGTCATTGCCCAGGAGGGCACAAGTATCGTCAATGGTCAGGAGACCACCGCCAGAGTCATTGCCCAGGAGGGCACAAGTATAGTCACTGGTCAGGAGACCACCGCCAGAGTCATTGCCCAGGAGGGCCCAAGTATCGTCACTGGTCAGGAGACCACCGCCAGAGTCATTGCCCAGGAGGGCCCAAGTATCGTCACTGGTCAGGAGACCACCGCCATAGGCATTGCCCAGGAGGGCACAAGTATCGTCACTGGTCAGGAGACCACCGCCAGAGTCATTACCCAGGAGGGCACAAGTATCGTCAATGGTCAGGAGACCACCGCCAGAGTCATTGCCCAGGAGGGCCCAAGTATCGTCACTGGTCAGGAGACCACCGCCATAGGCATTGCCCAGGAGGGCCCCGGCAGCCACAGCCCAGCTGGGCAATGAGGGACCGTCATGCCACACACCAATGGCCAGTCCAGAGCCCGCCATGGCAAAGCACCGCTGAACAGTCCAGAGACCGCCATGGCTAAGCACCGCTGAACAGTCCAGAGCCCGCCATGGCAAAGCACTGCTGAGCAGTCCAGAGCCCGCCATGGCAAAGCACTGCTGAGCAGTCCAGAGACCGCCATGGCAAAGCACTGCTGAACAGTCCAGAGACCGCCATGGCAAAGCACCGCTGAACAGTCCAGAGCCCGCCATGGCAAAGCACCGCTGAACAGTCCAGAGCCCGCCATGGCAAAGCGCAGCTGAACAGTCCAGAGACCGCATTGGCAAAGCGCCGCTGAACAGTCCAGAGCCCGCCATGGCAAAGCGCCGCTGAACAGTCCAGAGCCCACCATGGCAAAGCGCCGCTGAACAGTCCAGAGACCGCCATGGCAAAGCACCGCTGAACAGTCCAGAGACCGCCATGGCAAAGCACCGCTGAACAGTCCAGAGACCGCCATGGCAAAGCACCGCTGAATAGTCCAGAGACCGCCATGGCAAAGCACCGCTGAACAGGGAAAGCATCGCAGAAGAAGGAAAAAGACCGCCTCATCAGGCATTGTTATCCCATGTGCAGCTGGGACTGTGAAGGGACAGGAACTGTCACGGGGAGACTAATCAAGTCGGGCACCATTCCCCCTCCAGAACCAGTGGAGAGATCCATCCACTACCTCTGTCCTTCACAGGATGAAACACTCTGGGCACCAGTCCCCCGCCAGAACCAGTGGAGAGATCCATCCAATACCTCTGTCCTTCACAGGATGAAACACTCTGGGCACCAGTCACCCTCCAGAACCAGTGGAGAGATCCATCCACTACCTCTGTCCTTCACAGGATGGAACACTCTGGGCACCAGTCCCCCTCCAGAACCAGTGGAGGCTGTTATGTACTTGTGAGACTGTGGCTTTGCACTCCGCAGGATGGAACAGTGGGCAAACCACCCACTTTTGAGACTTGTGAGACTGTGGCTTTGCACTCTCCAGGATGGAACAGTGGGCAAACCACCCACTGTTGAGACTTGTGAGACTGTGGCTTTGCACTCCCCAGGATGGAACAGTGGGCAAACCACCCACTGTAGAGACTTGTGAGACTGTGGCTTTGCACTCCCCCGGATGGAACAGTGGGCAAACCACCCACTGTAGAGACTTGTGAGACTGTGGCTTTGCACTCCCCAGGATGGAACAGTGGCCAAACCACCCACTGTAGAGACTTGTGTGACTGTGGCTTTGCACTCCCCAGGATACATCAATGGGCATGGAGCCCCGTTGTGGATGTGGCGTGGGTGCTGTAATCCGGCTGAGGTGCCCCCCCTTCCCTTCCCCCTAAGGTGCCTGTTGTTTTTCTCTCTGATGCCCCGGCAGTGTTCTCTCCGTTTGTGGACAGGTATCTTGTGTGGGCCTCGCCCATGCATTTTTGGCCTAGTGGTGCACGGACATTGAGATGTGCATATCTGCACTACTTCTCGTACTGTATATACCTTTGTATGAGTTTATATATATCTGAATATAATTGACACATGTATATTGATACATTACAATGTTTGAACTGATTTCGTTTTGTGTTTGCATTCTTCCGGGGGGGTTGTGGGTTGTTACTGTGATGTTTGTAAATGCATTGGTGTGTGTGTTGTAATATGCGAAGATGGGGGTGGGGGTGGGGGTGTTGCGTGTGTGTCCCCCTGACTTTTGCCTCCCCCCTCCCCTATGTCGTAGGTGCAGTACTCACCGTTGTCTTCGCCGCCGTCGGCGCTGGTCTTCGTAGATGAGTAGCAAGAGAAGGGCAGGTAGGATTTGTAATTCCGGCTCCATGGTGTCCTCCTTCCTCGTGGGATGTGTTAAGGTGAGCGTTTTCCCATTGCAGAAACTGTTTCCGCCGTGTTTTTATCCACGGTGAATCCGCCCCGGAAAAGGTGGCGGATTGGCGGGTTGTGATACTATGGGCGGTACATTGTCCTCCGCCTGTCTGTTGGCGGCGACCGCTGCGCTGCTTGTCTGTACCGCCGTGGCGGTAGGAGTGTTAAAGTGGCTGTCTTTGTTGGCGGTTTCCGCCACGGTCATAATTCCCTTTTTTTGTCCGCCGGCCTGTTTGCGGTATTACCGCACCTTTAACACCGTCCACCAGGATTGTAATGACCCCCATTATCTTTACTCCTTGTCCAAGGCTGCTACATACAGTACATGATATGCTAGTTCATGTTTCAAGCCCAGGAGCCAGGTTCTATCTCTGAGACACAGCATTACATCAGAACTGTTGTCCAAACGATGTTTGGGCATTATATAAACTACACTTATGCCCGAGAAGGGTAAAGGGTGTTCCGGTCATGAACATCCTGGGACATATATTACAGAACAGACAGCTTTACGGATGCTGGCACTGACTTATCAGTCTCCTGCGAGGATTGCCATCCACAAAACAGACAAACCTCTGCTATTGGATTCAAGTATGGGGACAGGACTAATCACTTAGGTGAGGCCAAGCAGAAGTTTACAACCACTATGCTCTTGGATCTAGACATAGGGTCTTGGAAGGATCTCTAAACTATCTAGAAATACACAGCATGGTGGTTCTTCACTTTGACTGTAATGTTTGTTACCCTACTCTGTTTGATTCTGTCTAATAATCACCGCACATGCTTTTTATACCAAGAATGCAATTGATTCAATAAATGTATTGAAATCCAGTTCACATTTTGCGTTTTGCCTTAGCATGCATAAGTACACGAGAAAAAATGTTATGATCTGTTTCCTTAACTTCCCTGAGGACTCAAAGTGTCATGTTTATGTTGCCGTAATCATCATTTACCCCAATAGGCTTGGAGGTTCACGTGAGGTACTGTCAGCTAGCCAAGAGTTGCACCCAGTCTCCCATGCTCAGTGGTACTGCAGACCTAAACATGCAACCCCATTATTATAATGGGAGCCACATAACACTGAGAACTTGGAATCTGGAATGCATAATAATGACTACATCACCACAACATCTTCCTCCATTTCAGCATAACCATCAGACAAGCAAACAGATAAATAAACAAATACACAATATGTAAATTAGAGATGAGAATATACATACATATATATATATATATATATATATATATATATATATATTTCAAAAGAAGGGGATTTCTCTTTCACTTTGTCAAGAGAAAAGAACCGCACTCCGTCGTTGTGCAATTAATAATTAAACTTTTATTCAATTCGTGGGATTACAAACAAACAAGACAGGAATCCCCTGACGCGTTTCGGTCACACCGGACCTTGTTCACAAGGTCCGGTGTGACCGAAACGCGTCAGGGGATTCCGGACGTCCTGCCTTCAATCAGCACCACCGGTGAAATAAGTGCGCCACAACACGCTTGTCAGGACAATTCTCCTCTTTATATATATATATATATATATATATATATATATATATATATATATATATATATATATCTAATACACCTTAATAGTATGAAATAAAAATAAAAACAGACATACAATGCTCTTCACCAGGTTGCTGGACTTAAGGTTGCAATCAACATGGAGAGACTACATATCACAAAATCTTACTGGTTTAAGAACAACCAGTTTTCTCCTATGCAGCGCTGGGTTGCTGTCTACCTAATCACTTTGTTGTGAAGTATGAATGATCAGATTAGAACTTACATCACAACCCTAGTTCAAAAAACAGTAATCTGATTGATCAGAGGATGAAACATCCATGTCTTCATGAATAGCCTCATTAAGCTTCACTCTGTTTTTGTTCCACCATACACGTTCTCTCTACGAACAGCATTCTTGGATACCACATCTACCATCACTGGAAGCCTGAATTTTGATTTTCCCTTCATGACCGGGTAGGCTCCTTAATACGTATCCAATCACCTACCTTTAGCTCACTCACAACTTCCCTCACCTTGTGCCTTACATCATACTCATCCTTAATTTTTTTTAATGCTTCTACTCTGGGCCTCATGATCTTGCCTACACAATAAGCGCAGTCAGATTTGGACTGGAAATTTCTCATCCATGTAGGACACAATTTGCATGCTCGTACTTGTCCCTCATAATCTCAAAGAGACTCAAACCTGTAATAGCCTTGGGCCAGGAACGTTAAGACCACAACATGCAGATCATCTTTGTTTTGCACAGGCCACTAAATACACTCCATCAGTGTGCGATTCAATTTCTCCACAAGACCTTTTGCCTGGGTGAATCTGAGGATAATCATATGCGTTTTTGCTTGATGGCATTCCTATCCAAAAACCCTTTCATTTCTTGAAACAAACTGCAGTCCGTTATCAGACAAAACCTACTTTGGTCAGCCTTCCCTTAAGAATATATATATTTTTTAAATTATGACTGCCTAGGTGTTTGGTTCCTCCCTGAAGTCAACTTCCCACCACTTGATGTAATAGTCTACACCACAATCCCAAATTTAGACCTTTGTGACAGGGTGTTAAATGGGCCAATAAAGTCAATTGCAAGTTCTACCAAGGACGACTTTGTAAGAAACAGGGGTTGAGAAGCCATCACTCAGTTTCCATCCCTTTATCACTAGTGGCACAAATAACACATGCTTTGACACTAGCTATAATGTCTGAGTCCATCCCTGTCCATCAATAACTGTCCCCTGTCTTCCTCTTAGTGATAGCTTGTCCTAATTGTCCTTCACGTCCACACAATATTATTTTCTCCCTCAATCTGTTGGGGGTAGAAACTTATCACACATTAGCATTCCATTACTTTCTAACGATAATTCATCCACTACTTTGAAATAAGAACGTAATCTCACAGGCAATACCTTCTCCTTGGGCCACCCCTCTTTAAAATACTGCTTTACAATTTCCATCTCTTTATCCTCAGACATTTCAGTATTCTATTCATCCTCATTAAAATAATTCTCACAACAAGTCAATCATTGCTATCACCGACATTTTTCAACCTCCTTCTTCCAGCTCATGGATTGCTCATCTCATGGAACCAGGGAACCTGATAGGTGATCTGCTGTGGTGTTTTTACCACCAGGTATGTATTTAATGTAGAAATTGTATTGCAGGAGTTTGGAACTCAGCGTAGCTACCCTGGGTGTGTGGTCTTTGATAACTGTTCTCCCAAGAATGTTCACCAATGGCGTGTGATCTGTTTTTAAGATAAATTTCCTCCCCTATAAGAAACTCTTGAAACACTCAACTGCCCAACAACATGTCAATAGTTCTTTCTCTATAACAGAGAATATCTTTTCATTGTCTTTTACAGCTCTGGATGCACAGTAGTCACCTCATCACCAATCTCTTTTTTTCATACAAGATTTGCACCCAAATCATCATTACTCACATCTACAGTGACAACGCTTTCCTTCATTAGTTCAAAAGATGTAAAAACCCCAGCTGACATAATGTCATGCTTCAAAGACACAAATTCATCTTGACAAATGTCTTTCCAGTCAAACGTTTTCTTCTTCTTGAGAAACTCCCTCAAATTTACAGTTTTGGCTGATTTTTTCCAATAAACTTTGCATAGAAGTCAACAGAGCAAGAGGGAGCAGGCCTAATGACACTGCATCTCCCCCCCTAAAGTGCCAATTATCCACTCAAATACGAAGTCCCAATATGTGCACAACACCAGATGCAATCTCTGCTTCTCAGAGTGTGTCCCAAATCAGATGTCCAGTATTTATAATTGATGGTACACTAATATGGTATGTTCACTTAAAAAATGTATGGGTGCGCAAGAAACACCACCAACTCATCAGTACAGGTCAGGCACTGGTTCTTATGTACCAACATTGAGTCCTGTAATGTAAATCATCATATTACTGGCATCTACAAATTTTCACTGAATAACACATTTTTATGTATTCTAAAGGACAGTTACCTAAACATAAGGTTTTTAATATACAATTGCATTATGCATTTGTGTTTTAATGTGGGGGTGATGATTGTCTCTTTTGGCCTGTTGTGTATCATTATCTTTATTTATGTAATACTTTTGTATGGGGGTATCAGATGTATTATATTTTATGTATTTGTATTTCACCCCAGATGAAGTTTACTGGGAGTGAATGAAACGCACTGGCTGTGCTGTTTTGTATTATTGGTGAAAAAAATAAAGGAGTCTTGAATATACACTTTGGACTTGGAAGTGAAGTGAATATATCACATTGATGCACCACCAGTTAAAAGTACTGGATATGTTGCATAGAACTTGCATAATCATAAGAAAGAAGCCACATGTTCTCTGTTTTTTGGTACCAGAGCTTTAGTAATGACTTAAACCAAACCTGGTCAAGGTTCAACCCCTTTTTCTGATATTACATGACATAAGTATTTATGCTATTTTTTTGCTTATTCACATTTATTCACTTTAGCAACAATTCCAAATTTTTCTAATCTTTTCAGCACAATATGCATGACATTATTGTGTCTCTCACAATCCGCCTCTGCAACTAAAATTTTGTCTTGAAACATCACCACTCCTTTAACCTCTTGAAGAACGTTTTCTACAACATTCTGAAAAACCGAAGTGGCAGGCACCAATCCAAAATGCATCCTTCTGATTTGGATGTGCCTATAGGTGATACAAGGTCCGTCAAATGTTTGGAGGATTCATCTGACTCGACTTTATGATAAGCAGATGCCAGATTGGTCTGGCACCAGCAAACGTAGTGATAATATCATCAATGCTGGGAAGCGGGTGAGAATCTACCCATGTTACCTTATTTAAACTCCCACGGTTGAGACAGACCCTGTGTTGTCCATTTTGTTCCTTGCTATCACCAAAGGGGACATCCATATGGAAGAATCAACAGGTTCAATGACCCCATCCTCACACATTTTCTTGAGGACATCGGGCAACTCTTTCCGAACACTAAATGGTATATTCCATAGCTTTTAGGATTGACGGGAGTCGCCCCACTTTGGACTTTGATCTTCTGATTAAATCCCTTGATCCTCTCTAATTTGTCACTGAAAACTGACTTACAACTTTCGGTCCAAATATTGCCTGTTACCCACACCACTGGTACTTACTCTTCACCTGTACTAACAACATCTGAACCTTCTTCCCTGGCCTTAAAGTCATGCCAAACAAACCTTTATGGTGCCACCCTGGTATGTTCAAACCTTTCTTTGCTACATGAACTTTCACAAAAATCACCTTACTTTTAAAACTCATTTGACACTCAAAATAACTGATCAGCTCAATTGTTCTCCAATCATAAGTCACTGGGTTTCTACCTAGAAGGAACAATTGTCTATCACCCTTCATGTTTCATGGAACAACTCATCAGTGATCATTGTCATCCTCACTCCTGACTCAACTAAAAGGTTCAACACCTTCCCATCAACCACAGTGTTGTTTTCTTATTGGTCTACACAGTAGACTCACCAACCTGAACAACTAATACAACCTCTCTCTCGCAACTATGTTCGTCCTCTTAACCTTCACTGGTCACTCTGTCAGACACTGAATCCAATTCATCCTTTGAAGACTGACACACCTTGGCAAATGTCCTACCTTCATGCAAATTCAAATGGGGTACAAGAGAAGCCATTTGGCATATGATTAGGATTGCTGCACCTGAAACAAATATTCTTGTGCCTGAAGAACCCACCCTTCACTTCTTTCTTTTTAACATAACTCTTATTTTGCACCTTTGTTTACAATTGAAATTATCCTTCTCAACAGCAACCTCACTCTGCTTGTTAATTCTTTACATGACTCCTCGGACAATTCTATACTCTTTACAATTTCTATTGTTTCCATAAGGGTTGGATTTTTCAGTGTAAGCAGCATTTTTTGCTCTTTTTTGTCCCAACAACGCACAACCATCTTGTCTCTGATGAGTTGAGAAGTGAAATTCTCAAACTCACATTAAGCTGCAAGAATGTGCAAAGCTGCAACATAACAACCGTTTGACTCATCCTGATGCTGTTCCCTAGTGAAAAACTTGTTTCTGTTCACAGTCAAACTAGGTTGCACATCAAACTGCTTTTCTAATTTCCTCACAGCCAACTGATATTCATCCATATCTTCTTCGTCTTCAACTGATTCACAAGGTGCCAGGTGTTCGTAAATAGATTCTCCCTCAAAACCTAGATTCGGGGCAGTATCTGTTCCCTCCAATAGCATCTGACTACTATGTGAATGCTCTAAACCAAACTACTATGTAAATGCACTAAACCATGTTTTCCATGAGATGGATCGGTCACCCGGTGTCTGAAGTATTAACACTGCATGATGGTAACTGCACACCTTTCAAAATATACATATACATAAGAATGCATTAGATACTTTGACTAACTATAATAATGCAGAAACCACTTGGAATAAACTTGAGGAATACTCAATGTCACTCTGACACTGGTGCTCATATAACATGGGATGAGAGGTGGCACCCCTTGGATAGGAATGATAAGCCTTACTGCCCTAGATATCTACTTAGGAAAGGTGGGCTGTCAAGCTGTAGATGTTTGACCAGGGTCTGTTTACAAAAGTGTGCGCATAACAGATTGTGAAATGCAGACTTGTAAGTGTAGAGTGAACTTTTCAGATCTGTGTTTTGTTTTGCGTGACACAGATTGTAACACACAGACTGACAAGTCCACCGCGTGCTACTACGGCTAGCGCCCCAGGCAAATTCGGCCACAAGGATCAAAATGTGCTGGGCGATGGAAGAACCGAGGATGACTTCCCAAACATATATTCCTGTCGCCGACATGCAATACTTCACCATGCTCAAATCAAAGGTGACGTAATGTGTTGTTACTCCGTAAGACAGAATGTTGGCAGTGACTGTCCGGGCCACGGATGTGCTGAAACAACGAAGGTTAGCCATTGCCATGTCAGAAATTGTGAAGACGAGTGTTGTCCTGGCAACATGGTGGAGACAGGTGCGTGAAACCACACTGTAAAAGATGGAGCCTGCGAGAGGGAGTATCTCACATGCAACGCATAAAGGCACCAAAATGCAGTTATCCCCCATATTTTTTTCCAGTGCAGTCCTACTGGCCTGATACAGAGACAATGTAGTCCGGTCTAAGGAGGTGAAGCTTCCAGTTCTTTTTCCTGGGAGGTACAGTGTTGCAGTCCCAAGCCCCTGTCCTTATGTGGATCCTGGACGGTGGGCAACTCGCCGCCAAAATTATGGTGTTGTAATGAACCAAAACACCAAATGTAGTTGCTTAGAAGTAGAGTAGGTTTATTGGCAACAGTCACCAACAACATCAAGCATCAATTACCAGACGCAGAACACTCAAACATCAACCTCCCCACACAAAATCGTAAGAACTTGGAATGTGGGATATATTATAATGGCTATATCACCACATTTGCGCTTTTTGCAAGGCTAAATGTCTGGGTGTTTAGAACCGGTTTGATTGAATAATACTGCACTTGTCTGTAGAATGTAGTGTGCTGGGGCCTCCAATTCCACCCAGAATTTTATATCCCATTCACCTCGGATTTTTCAAGGGTGCCGTGAGTTCAGTATCTCAGCAGATGCAGTACATCTCCATATTTGGCAGCCATGGACCCCCAGGTCAACTACATCTCCAGTTTAGCAGCCTGTAGCCCCTCCCCCCCCCCACACACTTCCTGTGCTTGTATGTAATATGTCCTTTTATAGGTCCAGCCTAGTCAGCGCACAAGCGCTGTCTCTCAACATGTTGTAATCTACATCTGTGGGCTTGCAACACTCCCATCTCACTTTCATTCATTCCTTAGCCAGCCTTTAAAAATTCCTTTGATTTCGTAGGTAAATGCATTATATTTGTTCCGCCTTGAGGCTGCTTTGTTACCACCTTAGAGACTGAGACAGTTACTTGGATTATTGCACAATCGGCCATATAGCTTAATGTGGCACACTACTTTTTTTCTTTTGCCTTGATCCTTCGTGCTGCGTGGCCGTATGTTGTTTCTTCCTGCTCCTTGTTTTGGGCATGCCGCTGTTTATTTGTGGTGTCTGCGCACAAAGGCTGCAAGCTGGAGGGGCGTTCTTTTTCATTTATTCAATTTATTTTTTAAAAAGGTTTATGTAGAGCAAACTCGATTGGAGGAGCGCTTTACATGAATACCACTTAACAAGTTTAGCAGTTGAAAAATATACAAACTGGAGCATTTAACACAGAAAAAAAACACAGAAATCCTCAAAGCGGCTCTCCTGGCACAGCAGGAGAGGTTATACTAGAATATTCACTGCACTCAGGAAACTACCCCTATAATGCTTTGTGGGGCAATTATTTTTTTTAAACATTTTTGCCCATAACTCAGTCTTTGGTGCTCCTACAACTATGGGACCACCATCAAACCATTCAGCATGACACTCTGTTTCTGTCTAGGTCATCTCTGGGTCCACACACTAGGATGGGGGAGACCCCAAAATAGTAATCTCTCCCACCATTCAATGTCTTTTTAAGCTCTCTCGTGGCTGGAACCTTTGTGTTACAGCTGGGAGTAGTTTGTGTTTTAAGGGCCTTGTTTGTATTATTATTGCAGTAGGCCTGCTAGGCCTGAAAAAATGTAAAGCGCTACATGGTTACACTGTATTACTTTCTGCCATTCAGTTTTCATGTTGTATTGCCCTCACGGGGATGACTTTATGGTTACATTACCATGTTTCTTACAAATGCTATTTTTATTATGGCGTTCTCTAGGGTTTTTCTGAGCGCTACAATGAAGATACTACAATATTTGCTGCACCTTGAGAATTGCCCCATAATGCTTTGTGGGGCATTCTCTTTGCAAAACATTATTGCCCATAACTTTTCCTGTGGTGGTCCTCGCTCACCATTCAATATCTTTTTAAACTTTTGTTTTACAGCTGGGAGTGGTTTGTGTTATAAGGGCCTTGTTTGTAATAGTATTGCAGTAGGCCTGCTAGACCTGAAAATGTGTAATGTACATGGCCTCTAGGGGCTAAATACATGGTTACACTACATATTGTTCTGCCATTCTGTTTTCATGTGGTTATGCTCTCTATTGGATGACTATATGGTTACATGACCATGTTTCTTACTAATGTTATTTTTATAGAGGTGCCCTCTAGGTGCTGTTCTGAACATTAGGAAGAAGGTAAATGGAAGTGATTTAGTTAAATTGAGGGTCACTGGAATTGTGGTGCCAAAATGCAGTTATCCCCAATATTTTTTCCAGTACAGTCCTACTGGCCTGATACAGTGACAGTGTAGTCTGGTCCAAGGAGGTACAGCTGCCAGTTCTTTTTCTGGGATTCTGGGATGTGGTAGAGAAGAAAAAATAATGCGCTAGGGTTGATCAGTTTATGTGGCAAAAAGGTCCAGTTATGCATTTACAACGCCAAGAGCATTAACTCAAGCAAATGTGAGACCTATTACATTGCAAGTGATTGATAATTGGGCCATTTCAATCCCCACATGAAGGGTTTTATCATATTTGCTAGTTCCCACATTAGTATTTTAGGTATTACTAGGGGCAGCATTCAGAATACATAGTTCACCCAAAGTGCGACATTCACCTTGATAATTTGAGATCTGCCTTAAAACAACAAATTCAAGGCTAACCATCTGGACGTGTCTTGTGTATTTCCTGAAACAGGGAGTGCAGATTGTCTTTTACTACTCTCTCTAAAATATTTATCAAAATGCCCAAGTAGTTTATATTGGAAGCCTTCTATTTAAATGTTTTAGTCCTAATGAAGCAGCTTTAGCTGTTTTTGTCAAGGGAAGAGCTTTACACTTTTCCTGGTTGATTTGATAGCTGGAAAAAATGGAAAAGTCTGAGATTAGATGCATGTAGCGTGTGTTAGATGCTGCCAGGTCGGATAAGGTTAACAGTATATTGTTTGCGTACAGGCAGTACTTTAATCTCTCCCTTCAGAGTATTGATCCCTTTGATGCCTAAATGGTGTCTAATGGAGATTGTACTGGTTCTATGGCTATAATAAATAGCAAAGGGGTAAGTGCTGCCCTTGCTTCATTCCTCTGTTTATTGGAAAGTGCTGTGAGGTGTGGTGATTACATGTTACAATTGCCTCAGGGTGCTCATTGAGCGATCTGGTTTTAGAGAGAAAGCCTTGACCCACGACCATCCTTTCCAGTGTCCTGAAGAGGTATCCCCCAGACTACACAGTCAAAGGCATTAAGACCAATATCTTCCCATCTTTGTTGTTTATATATGCCACAAAATAAGTGTGAGAGCCTTGAGGTGTGTTGCATATGAGTGGCGTGGTATAAAAGCAACCTGGTTATTGTGCTTTAAAACGGGAAGGGTACATATTAACTTACCAGCCAATATTTTGTCAAGATTTTAAGGTCTGTGTTCTGCAGAGATATTGGTCTATGGCTTTCACACTTATGGGGATCTTTAACTGGTTTAAGGATAACAACTATTCTTGTTTAAAGCACTTCAGGCTGAGGTGTGTTATCTCTAACTACAATGAACATCTGACATAGCGAGGGGAAAAAGGATGTTTTTGTTTACATTATGAAATTCAGCTGGGGTGCCATTCATTCCAGGGGCCTTCAATATGGTAGGGCATCTATAACCTCTCCTACTCCTTCCTCTGTTATGATGACTTCTAATCTTGCTGTGGTTTCTTGGGAGATTTTATGTATAATAATTTTGAAGAAGAAGTGGTCCCTTCTGTGTCTCTGGGCTTCAGCAGTATTTTTTAAATAGAAAGCAATAAAAGTGTAAAGTGTATCTTCTAATGTGTAAGCTATAACTCCTGATCCTATTTAATAACCAGTATTGTATGTGCTGCTTCCTGTCGCCAAAGCTGGAGATCCAGCTGGCAACCAACTATCTACCCTCTTTCGTAGTGTCTTTGCTCTAGGTGAAATAAAGCCTTTTTGGTGAGGGAGGTGTATAACTCATTTAGCTCAAATGTCTTCTGCAGTAGTTGTGTAAGAGTGTATTTTGAGTGATTACTGCTGTAGTTAGTTTTGAGATCTGTTTTTTGCTTCTCTACTCTTTTTTGGGTGACTAACATCTGCCTCCTCTTAAGTGCTGCCTCCTACATCAATACACCCCAAATGCTTGCTTTCCCCCCTCTTTCCATAGGATGTCAGGGGAGGTGACTGGGTACTGATTTTTTTCAATGTACCTCCTAACTATTTTGTGCACTTTACATTTTCCTTACCGTCATGATAGGGTGTAGTCTTCTAGGCTACTTCAACCTAGTTTATATGTAGTATGTTGATTTAACATTCTGCAGGAAAAAGCCTTAAAATAAGTGAGGGATAGTATCGTAGCTTGGTGATGTTTAAGGCATTCATCAAAGCGGATTACCCACCAGAGTGGTAATGTCTCAAATCAATCAATCAAAAACAATTTTTAAAGCATTCCAGCGTCCAAAAGCAGAGATTGAAGAATGAAACTGGACACTTATATCTGTACGTGCTTAAAGAGGCAGGTTTTGAGATCTTTCCCGAAGCAGTGCTTGGACTCAGAGTTTAATAGGCAAGGAGTTCAAGAGCTTAGACGTACCAAAAAAAAAAAACTGCCACCCCGATGAACTTTGGCAAACCTCTGAAAGCGCAAGAGTCGAGTTTGGTACCGGACGGGTCTATTTCTCAGGTACTGAGGGCCATTGTGTGTCAGTGAGTCTAGCAGGGTGTCATGCGTGTATTAGTCAGTTTGGTAGTTATTGTAGAAGGAAATGAGGGGGTATCTCTTGGACTAAGGAACAAAAAATCTTAACACCCATATCCATTCTAATATACATATAATATGGCTGGGTGATTTTAACACATGCAAATGATACTTGGTTTCAATAACAAAACTCTTCCTCCCTGGAGTCTTTCACCATCTTCGTCATTCTGAACAAGTTAGGGACTGTTGTATTGTCTGTGATGTCTTTGCAGGCTTAGTCACTGTTTTTATATCCTGACAAGTTAGAAGCATTGGTAAGCGGTAAAATGTTTTAGTTGGCTTTTAAAGGTGACCGTCAGTAGCCAGTCTCTCCGAGGTGACTTTGTCCCACTCGACCAGCTTTTCATGGCGTCTTTTCATCAGTCTTTCCCTCGTTCGGGAGGGAGAGTAGGATGGCCTGTTTATCGTTTGTGTCATTGCTGAGGCCTCTGGTGCTTGGGTCATTTCCGTGTCTGCACTGATTAAGTTATCAAGAAACTGTTTCAGTTGATCAGGGACATTGAACTCTGGGGTCTGACCTTCTTTGGTAATTAACATACATACTGGAAAGCCAACCCCCATGTTCATCTGTTTAACTCTAGGTCGCAGGGAGAGAAAGTATTTCTTTTTGACTGTCATCTCCAGGGAAAAATCCTGGTTGATCACGACTTTGTGTCCTTCATACATAAAGGAACCATGTTGTTTAGCTTTTGCAATTCCTTCCCTTGCCTGTATATGATGTAGAAAACTGCCAGTAATTTGAAGAGACTTGTCACTACTCACGGTGGGTTTGATTGAATTCTGATGGCTGTTTGTTGTTTAAGTGACCATTGAAAGTCTATTTTAGTAATGGTATGCTTGAATTTAAGCAAGAAGGCAATGATGCTGTCTCCTTCCATCTTTTCTAGTATTCCAGAAAACAGAAGGTTGCCTCATTTGCTCCAGTTATTTTCAATTGAATGTCCCAATTATCTTGCTCCCAGTCCATTGTAGTCACGAATTTCTGTTTGATGGTGGTCAACCAGTCCTCAGTCCCCTGTGAGTGAGGTATGAGTTGAAAACATCAAGATTTGACCACATTGAGATGATTTCCGACAAAGTTTTACTGTGGTCTCAAATATAGAACCTGCTGAAGTTCTCAACATTATGAGTTCTTTCAGAGTAGTCTCAAGCGCAGCATTGTGGGCCATCTTGTCTTGGGGCCTGATCTAGAGTTTGACAGACAGGTCATCCGTCACAAATGTGAGGGATATCCTGTCCCCCATTTTACAATCTCCATAGGCTATTATGGGATCGTAATATGGCGGGCGGGATATCCATCATGTTTGAGACAGAGTAACCCCCTCCACCAAACTCTAAATCAGGCCCTATGTTTTTTGGATTTTTTAGTGCTTTTCCACTCACCACTTCCATTAATAGCAATTGTTTTGCTGGTTTTGACATTGGGAGGCTTGGGTCTTGTGCTTAAGGGACTCTGGCCCTCATTACAACATTGGCGGTAAATCACGCTTACCACTGTGCAGAAGACCGCAAACACACCGCTGCGGCGGCAGAATTCCGCTACAGCTATTACGACCCACAGCTCGGAATCCGCCATAATCCAGACACCCACACAAGTCCGCCACACCAAAGGTCAGTGATAAACTGGCGATAACAAACCCAACAGGAATACGACCACACTATCACGACCCACGAATCCACGCGGCGGTCTTTCAACCGCAGTATTCCATTGGTGGTACACACCGCCGCGCTCAAAATCCACACACATTTACAAATCACAACCACATTGGACAATTCGAAATACACAAACCTGATACACATACACACACACTACTCCCACACACCCAATCCAATATAAAACACACACCCACATCACCCACAAACCCTTACTACCAAAATTTCGAAACAAGGCCAGAGAGAGAGACCACCAGAAACAACACTAGCGTCCACAGACACACAACATCATCACTCACACAACATCCACGCACCTCAAGCAACACACAACAGAACCCCTCACACATCACAACTGACACGATCTCACACATCACCCACACCACATCATGGCACCTCAACGACACCCCAGGTTCCCTGAGTAGGAGCTCAGGGTCATGGTAGAGGAAATCGTCCGGGTAGAGCCACAGCTATTCGGATCACAGGTGCAGCACACCTCCATTGCTAAGAAGATGGAGATATGGCGCAGAATCGTTGACAGGGTCAACGCAGTGGAACAGCATCCAAGAACTAGGGATGACATCAGGAAGAGGTGTAACGACCTACGGAGGAAGGTGCGTTCCGTGGTCTCCAGACACCAGATTGCAGTACAGAGGACTGGTGGTGGACCCCCACCTCCTCCCCCACAACTAACAACATGGGAGGAGCAAGTCTTGGCAATACTGCAACCTGAGGGCCTCGCAGGAGTAGCAGGAGGAATGGACTATGGTAAGTCAACTCTTAACTATAATATCCCCCACCCTACCTGCATGCCATCACATACCCCCACCCTGACCCTCACCCCCATCACTCCAACACCTCACATATGTCCCACTATCACAACCCACCCATCCCAACACCAAGCCCTGCATGCAACACCAAAGCATGGACACGCATCACCAAAGCATGTCCACTACAGATACCCACACAGACCCCAAACCAACTATCACACAAGGACCAAGCCAAGAATGCATGCACTGGAGTACAGCGTCACTCACCCATTGTACACAATGGCACACACAGATGCAATAATCATGCCTTTACACCCATGCAGGACACCTACCCAACGTCACCGGACAGGAGGTTCCAGACATAGCCATTCCCCCCACAGAAGAGGCCCACAGTGATGACAGCAGCTCTGCACAACTGGATCAAGATGACCAGCCCGGCCCATCTTGGACCTCGGGACAGTCGGTTCCCCTGACACTGGCACAAGCCACCACAGAGCCTCCCCCATCAGGTAACACCACCACAGCGCCCACCCAGCGGGCCCATCCCTCTGTCCCCAGGACACGTCAATCAGCAGTGTGTCCACCACTACAGGGAACCCAGGCAAACCCACCACCCCAAGAAAATCAGGGACCTGGGGGCAGTGGCAGTGGGCACACGGTTCAGGGGACAGAGGAACAGGAAAACAGGGGAACTGGGAGGATTGCTGTGCGACAGGGGGAGGACAGGCCCAGGGAACCCACTCTCCAAGAGGCCCTCTCCAACATCATAGGAGCGTATCATCATTCCCAGGAGACGATGGCAACGGTACTGGCCAACTTTCAGGAGACCCAGTGGCTGCAGGAGGAACACTATCTGGGGATCAGGGAGGAACTCAAGTCCATTAACACCACCCTGGTCACCACTGCAGGGGTGCTGCAGGACCTTGTCAACACCAGGAGGGACACTATGGCACAACAAGGGGCCCCTAACACTAGCCTGGATGATGAACAGCCCTCCACCTCTGCCAGTGCTAGTGGGCAGGAGGCACTGCCACAGGACCACAACACCAGCATCCCACCCCCTGAAGATGGAGAGCCACCCCGCAAACGGTCCCCGAGATCCAGGAACAAGACAGAGAACATTGCCAAGACCCCCGCCAGGAAATGAGACCCCCTGAATGTCACCCTTCTGTCCCACTTTGTCACCCTGTCCATCCTACAACTGCCCTTGCTCCACTTCCTATGCCCCTTTGGACAATGCACCTGTGAAACAAATAGACTGGACTCTGCCATGGACATTCCTCCATCATCACCTCTGCCCATTTTACAACCCCTTCCAATTATTTACACAGAAATAAACACACATCTATCACAAAACAATCTGGAGTCAGTCTGTGCTTTCACAAATGTGTAATTGCAATAACTGTGGAATATAGCAATGTCAATTTAATTGTCCACATACCGATGAAACACAGCTGTAGGGCTGGAGGAAATATAGCAGAGGCCGCAAAGTGGGACCCACATCTCTTAAATGGAAAGGCAAAGTGACAAGTCAGGGTCCATACACTGAGTGAAAATGACAGACTCATGCTAGCTCCAACAATAGTATGAGATGTGGGAGGCATGTGTCTCACTGGAAGTAATGCTGGATAATGTTGTTTCTGTTGTCGATATCCTCTTCTTCTGCCTCCTCTTCTTCACTGTCCACAGGCTCCACAGCTGCTTCAAGACCTCCAGCTGGACCATCCTCCTGCAGAAAAGGCACCTAGCGTCGCAAAGCCAGGTTGTGCAGCATACAGCAGGCCACGATGATCTGGCACACCTTCTTTGGTGAGTAGTAGAGAGAACCACCTGTCATATGTAGGCACTGGACGCTGGCTTTCAGGAGGCCGAAGGTCCGTTCTATCACCCTCCTAGTTCGTCCATGTGCCTCATTGTAGCGTTCCTCTGCCCTTTTCCTAGGATTTCTCACTGGGGTCAGTAGCCATGACAGGTTGGGGTACCCAGAGTCACCTGCAAATTTCGAGGGACAGCTGTTAGACACACACTAGCTCGTAGGGACAACCCCATACCCAGACAACAATTCACACAGTATAGGGTCCTTGTCCTTACCTATTAGCCACACACAGTGCCTCTGGAGTTGCCCCATCACATAAGGAATGCTGCTATTCCTCAGAAAGTAAGCGTCATGCACTGAGCCAGGAAATTTGGCATTCACATGGGAGATGTACTGGTCTGCCAAACACACCATCCGCACATTCATCGAATGGTAGTTCTTCTGGTTTCTGTACACCTGTTAACTCCTGCGGGGGGGGGGGGGTACCAAAGCCACACGTGTCCCATCAATGGCACGTATGATGCTGGGGATATGTCCCAGGGCATAGAAGTCACCTTTCACTGTGGTCAAATCCACCACTTGAGGGAAAATGATGTAGCTGCGCATGTGTTTCAGCAGGGCAGACAACATTTTGGACAGCACGTTAGAGAACATTGGCTGGGACATCCCTTATGCAATGGCCACTGTTGTTTGAAAAGACCCACTTGCCAGGAAATGGAGTACTGACAGGACCTGCACTAGAGGCGGTATCCCTGTGGGATGGCGGATAGGTGACATCAGGTCCGGCTCCAACTGGGCACACAGTTCATGGATTGTTGCACGATCAAGTCTGTAGGTGACTATTACGTGTCTCTCTTTCATTGTCTACCAGCGGTCTGTACACCGGAGGATGCCGCCATCTCATCACCTGGCCCATCGGACGTGCCCTATGGACAAGAACAGCGAGCAGAGAATCAGCCAACACTGAGGTATCACAAAATTTAATTGGCAC
Organism: Pleurodeles waltl; assembly: GCF_031143425.1. Taxonomy (NCBI): domain Eukaryota; kingdom Metazoa; phylum Chordata; class Amphibia; order Caudata; family Salamandridae; genus Pleurodeles; species Pleurodeles waltl. The sequence continues at coordinate 1,301,723,205 of NC_090440.1, forward strand.
ACATTTATTAATCCGCAATGTGGCTGTTACTGTGTGTATGCCAGGCCTAGATAGGTGTGACGCAGTTAGTATTAATACCATGTGGCCCCCTGAAATGGCGGCTGCCTGACCTGTAAGGTGGGACAAGGGGATATGAGGTAACTGCGCTGGCGTTCTACACCATCGCGGTAGGCGGTCGAAGACCGCGGCGCAATCCTGCATTGGTTAACATTGGACCCTATGGGTCCCAGGAGCCAATGACTATGTCCGCTGGCGGTGACTGCATGTGCGGACGGTGAATGTATGTGCGTCAGGGCAAAGGTGGAAAAGTGGTCCAATGAGAATGACGGTCCGGACGGGTAAAGGTTTTCCTTTTCCCCTGTACTAGTCCTCTAGGTCAGCACCCACCAGAAGAAGGATATTTGGCGTGCCATCGCCAAGGACGTCCGGACCCTGGGGGTCCACCACAGACAGGGCACCCACTGCCAGAAATGATGGGAGAACCTTCGCCGCTGGAGCAAGAAGACGGCGGAGGCCCAGCTGGGGATGGCCTCCCAAAGTGGGAGGGGTGCCCTTCGCACCATGAACCCTCTGATGTTCCGGATCCTGGCGGTGGCATATCCGGAGTTGGATGGGCGCTTGGGGTCATCACAGCAGCCACAAGGGGGTGAGTACAGTCACATTCATCTGACTCTGCGCGCATTACAAGGTGTCTGGGTGGGGGAGGTGGGCAGTGGGTTCCCCTAGGCCAGGGCAAGCTTGGTAGGCAAGGTCCCTTTTGAGGCAGGTTCAGTGGAACCCCAAACCCACTAGTGGTTAGTGCCATCTACACCTAGTCAGGCTCCTGTGACTTCCATGTGTCCAGCAAACGGGCTTAGGCCTTGTACCCCATGGGCATGTGATAATCTAGGAACTATAAGTGCATGGCGTAGTGCAGAGGGCTGCTGTGTCTGTAGTGTCTCCCAACAGTAGTGGTGTTGCATGCACTGAACATGTCTTTCTTCTGTCTTTCACCCCCTTTTTGTGGTCTCCCTGTTCTTGTGTGCAATAGCATCATCAGGCGGAGGAGCAGTGGCTCAGGCAAACATAAGCACCACACATCCCACAGGCACTCACACAAGCATCATACCCATGCAGACATACCAACATCCACTGCCTCCACTGTGTTCCCCCTCCTCCACGTCTCCCTCCCCCTCCCAGTCTCGTCTCCACTCACACCTGCATGCACCACATTTTCAGCCACTACCTCCACAACCAGCACGCCCATCACCACACACCGCTCACGTGCACTCACCACCCCCACTTCCATTCACACATCCCCTGTGTCCTCTCCCAGTGTGTCAGTGAGCCCTCCTCCCAAAGTACACAAACGCAGGCCCATGCACCTTCACCCAAATTCAGCAGACGTACACCTCCTACAACCACTACCTCTTCCTCCACTCCCAAACCCCCTCCATCTACCCGTCCCAGTGTGTCTAAAAAACCTTTCCTGGCTAATATTGACCTCTTCCCTACACCTCTCCCCCGTCTGTCCCCTAGGGCCAGGCTTTCCAGGTCCCAACCCAGCACCTCAGCCACCACATCCCCAGCCACAGTGGTGCCAGCAACTGAGAGCTAATGGACTGTGCCAACCATCAGGGCTGCCAGTGTACCACGGAGCGAGGGCAAGGACATTCCGCCACCTGCCAAGCTAAAGAAGTTGCCCACATCCCGGCGCGAGAAGCAGAACACCTGCCACCAAGGGATCAGGGAAAACGAAAGGGGATAGTGGCAAGACAGCTGCGCCACCATACAAGGAGGGGAAGGGCCAGAAACTGAAGGGCAGGTCAGGAGAGGGCTTAGTGGCACCGACTGAGGGACCAGTGTCACGCCATCTGTCTATGTCGACGCCAACCTGTACGGCGGAGAAGACCTGCACCGCCACCTGCACCGCATGAGAGCCCACCACCAGCACCGCTGTCACAGAACCTGCCACCAGCACCGCCGCCACAGACCCCGCAACCAGCACAGCCGCCACAGACCCCGCCGCCAGCACCGCTGCCACAGACCCAGCAACCAGCACCGCCACCACAGAGCCCGCAACCAGCACCGCCGCCACAGAGCCCGCACCCAGCACCGCCGCCACAGAGCCCGCACCCAGCACCGCCGCCACAGAGCCCGCACCCAGCACCGCCGCTACAGAGCCCGCACCCAGCACCGCCGCTACAGAGCCCGCAACCAGCACCGCCGCCACAGAGCCTGCCACCAGCACCGCTGCTACAGAGCACGCCACCAGAACCGCCACGACTGACACTGCCACAAGCACCGCCAGCGGCCCCGCAACAACCTGAGCCAGTGGCACCACCGCAGACACGGCTGCCATCCCCAGTGGTCAGTCGTCCGAAGCTGGTGGTGAGTTCCAGGAGCCTAGGCAGCTTTCATGAAGGATCACTTTCAGTGGAGAGATACATCCACTACCTCAGTCCTTGGCAGGATGAAGCACTCTGGGCACAAAGCCCCCTCCAGAACCAGTAGAGCGATACATCCACTACCTCAGTCCTTGGCAGGATGAAGCACTCTGGGCACAAAGCCCCCTCCAGAACCAGTGGAGAAATACATCCACTACCTCAGTCCTTGGCAGGATGAAGCACTCTGGGCGCAAAGCCCCCTCCAGAACCAGTGGAGACTGTTATCCACTTGAGAGACTGTGGCTTTGCACTCCCCAGGACCAGTCAGTGGGCAAACCACCCACTTGTGAGACTTGAGAGACTGTGGCGTTGCACTCCCCACGATACATCATTGGGCAAACCACCCACTGAAAATACTTGAGAGACTATGGCTTTGCACTCCCCAGGATAATGCAGTGGGCAAACCACCCACTGAAAAGACTTGAGAGACTGTGGCTTTGCATTCCCCAGGATAATGCAGTGGGCAAACCACCCACTGAAAAGACTTGAGAGACTGTGGCTTTGCACTCCCCAGGATAATGCAGTGGGCAAACCACCCACTGAAAAGACTTGAGAGACTGTGGCTTTGCACTCCCCAGGATAATGCAGTGGGCAAACCACCCACTTAAAAGACTTAAGAGACTGTGGCTTTGCACTCCCCAGGATAAAGCAGTGTGCAAACCACCCACTGAAGAGACTTGAGAGACTGTGGCTTTGCACTCCCCAGGTTACACCAATGGGCATGGAGCCCCCTCGTGGAGCAGTGGCGTTGTGCGTTCATCAGGCTAAGGTGCCCCCCCCCCCACCCTCTTCCCCTGAGGTGCCTGTATATTTTCGGTCTGATGCTCCTGCAGTGTTCTCTCCGTTTCCAGTCAGGTAACAAGTGTGGGCCTCGCCCATGCATTTAGGGCCCAGTGGTCCACGGACAATGATTGGTGCACTATCCGGACTTGTGTAGTTGGTGTACATAATTGTATATACTGTACTTTGAGTTTTGACTACTGGATTTTTATTGATTACAATTGTTCAATTCAATTCCTTTTGTCCTTGCGTTATTCAAGGGGGGGTGGGATGTATATGTAATGTTGCAGCATGTATTTGTGTGTATGGTGTTGTGGGTGGGGGTGGGGGTGTTGCGTGTTCCATGTGTGTGTCACTCTCTTTTCCCTCCCCCTCCCCTGTGTTGTAGGTGCAGGACTCACCGTGGTCGTCACCGCCGTCGTTGGAGCTCCTGATAGAGGAGCAGGAAGACCATTGCTTGCAGGATCTGCAGTTCTGGCTCCATGGCGTCCTGGTTCCTCGTGGGGTGTGGAGAAGTGAGTGATTTCCCCTTCTGTGTACTGTTTCCGCTGTGTTTTTATTCGCGTTGGTTCCGCCCCGGAAAAGGTGGCGGATTGCCGTGTTGTGATAGGGTGGGCGGTACATTCTCCCCCGCATGTCTGTTGGCGGTTACCCCCGCGCTGGTTGTTTCTACCGCTGTGGCGGTCGGTGTGTTAAAGTGGCTATATGTTGGCAGTTTCCGCCTTTGTCGTGATTCCATTTCGTTTCCCGCCATCCTGTTGGCGGTATTACCGCCGCTTTAACACCAACTGCCAGGGTTGTAATGAGGGCCTCTGTCTCCTGTTACCCGAGACAGTGACCAGCCACCACTACTTTAGCTAGTTGCTAGCAGTTCAAAATGTATATGTTGAATATTGGAAGTTGCTGGGGCCTGTTTGAATACGTTCTGTGGTGTCACCTTCAAACCGGTTTCTGCATAAGGAGTGGCCCAGATGTTGTAGGCACTAAGGCAGGGCCGTCTATATCTTCTCTTGGGTCTTCAGATTTGACCTCCTGTCTATGCAGGCCTGCATGGGGAAAGTAATTAGAATGTATGAACTATGTTCACCTCCTATTCGCGTTTGGCCAATGGTGTCTTCGCAGGGTGAGTGGTAATGAGTCACTGGTGTGGAAAAGTTATGGATGTTGATTCAGCTCTGCAATGGTATCCTTACCTTAGTTCTCACCTCTTTAAATAAGGGTTCCTGGGTTCCAGCCTCCTATCTCCCTTTAAAGGTGATTTTTGACAGAGTACATTCAGCTGGTTACAGTCTCAGCGTCGCCCCAGGTCCAGTGCCTCTCTACATGGGCTGAGGTTTGTGCATATGGCTGGTGTCTGGTTATCTCTCTTTCAGGATGGCCAGTCTGTACAATGGGGCCCAGTTCTCTTTCTGTAGCCATGCAGTTCAAGAGTTCTCAGTGGATCCAATCATGCTTTTCTCCTACTTTATTTCAGCAGCTGTGGGCTTCTGGGGCCTCTAACATGTGTCTTGACAGGACCAGAGTTTTGGGGGAGCTCTATTGTGTGTAAGCAAGTTGCTGCCTACCTAAGCTCCATCTTCCATCAGCGCTTCCATGCGCTGTCGGTGTTAAGCAGAGCCACCTCTAAGAAGCTCATGGATCTCTTGTGCCCTGGGCTGTGTCAGCTATTGGGACCATCTCCCCATCTTCCTGCCTTGTTCAAATAAATAGTTGTTGCAGTTTCACTGGTCCTCACCTCTGCATTTTACGGAAGGGCCGCTTTAGAGGTCAGCACGAGCAGATCTTCAGAGTAAGTCCCTATCTCCATCAGTGTTGGCCAAGTTCATCATCTTTGATGTCTCTCAGCACATTCCCTGCCATGACACCATCATTATCGGGACAAATATGTGCAAAAAAAGAGAAAAACAACAAGGAAACAGGACCTCTCCTTCTACATACCAAGGATCTAGAACAGCAGTCCCATATCCATAAGAACCACCTACCCTTACTCCCATCTAGGGAACAGCTAAAGACAGCTTTTTAAAGAACACTACATCACGAGGCAGAAAGTTAAAAGTCCACCTCTACTATCAAATTCCAGTTATCCTTCCAAACTCTTAATTGTACTTTTGCCATTGATGTTATACAAATACCACACAAATGTAGACAGAGGATTTTGTATATATTTTACAACCGTATTTATTTCCTTGGATTTGGTATCTTTTAACTTGTTGCCCTAGGCTGCTGCCTTGTCTGCCTTATGGCTGTAATTGTAACCCATAACAATAACTCTTCTGTGAATGAGTGGTGCTTGTGCTGTACCCATCCAGTGTGAGTGAGGAAATCTTGTACTGCTAATGTCCATAAGCATCCCTAACTGCTGTATGGCTCCAAGTCATGTGTGACACCTTCCGTCGTACCAGAGGCCATATAACTGAAAGTGCCCTGTTGTCACAATGGATATGTGCACTTGCTTTGTGCACCCCCGGGGCATTTTGGTATTACAGAATGGACCACAGAGGCTTGTGTGTCCCCTCTGTAATACTGATAGCACTAGTGCACAAATAGCACCATCGCTATCTCAAGAGGGCATTCCTTTATTTGCTTGGGGGCGTGGCCCCATGCAGATAAGGGAATCTCTTTGCATCTGCACCTGTGACGTATTATGGACACCGGTGCAAAGGAAAAGAAGCTGTTAGAAGACGCACTGAAAGTGTGCCACAAAAAGGTGGGGCACTGTCAGAGCGCCCCCTAATGGCAGTCCTCTGAAGAGGTAAAAGAGGCCCATGGACCCCCCCAGACATCTGCTTGCAGGTGGATGCATGTGACCTGCAAAGGGATCTCTAACCCTCTTGAAAGTGCAGGCGGATTGAAGCAGCGTTTTTTGAAGCAGCCACTCGTATTTCACTTGAATGCGCAGCCCCCAGGGCAGCACGACCTCATGGCTGAACTGAGGGTAGCGCATTCTCTGTAATAAGGTGCAGTCTCCCTGTTTGCAAACAGCACACCTATTGAAAAGTGTGCCATGGTGCAGACAAAAAAATGCGCCCTATGGTCACCACAACTCCTAGTGGAAAAGGAATTAGTGCAGTCTTGTCCCAGATTGGATAGAATTGCAAAGAATGCACTATAGCATTTGAATCTCATTCATTGACACCCACAGAGGAGTATTCTGTGATTGAGCGAGAAGCACTTGCTTGTGTGTGGGGTCTGGAGCATTTCAGACAATACATTTGGGAAGTGAGAGTTACTCTGCATAGTGATCATAAACCACTTACAAATGTTTTGACCCCTAGAGGCTTATATAATGCTTTACACAAAACTGGCTCGTATGTCCATTAAGGTAATGTATCATAATTACGATGTGCAGTACATGCCTGAGGGAGAAAAATGTGGTAGAAGATCTTCTAAGCAGAGTGTCATGGCCTTTGAAAGATGTGGAGAAAGAATGTGAGGAATTGTGCGTTATGAATATCATTAATGACACTCTAGATGTTACAGATGAAGAATGGGAAACTGCTCAGAGTGGTGACAAGACATTTACAGAAGTAAGTAAAATGATAATGGAGGAGTGGCAAGAGAAGAGACTCTTGGAGAAGCAATTGTTGAAATTTTGGGAATTGAGGCAAGAGTTATTTCCGGAAGGGGGTTTAATCATGAGGAACAGCAGGGTTATTCTCCCTGAGAGTTTGAGATCAAGATTGTTGGATATTTGTCACAAAGGACACCTGGGAAATAGTAAAACTATCTACAGGTTGAAGAATTTGTATTGGTGGCCTGGAATTGACATGGAAATAGAAAGGAAGGTGAGAAATTGTGTTCAGTGCGAGAATTCTAACAAAACTCATTCCAGGCTCAAACCGCCTTTACATCCTATATGTAGCCCCAACATGCCATTGGAGAGTATAGGTATTGATATTACTGGACCCATCTGGGAGAACAGGAAAGAGTGGCATTTAGTTGTGATTATTAACAACTTCTCTAAGTGACCAGAAGTGGAAATTGTGCAAAGGGCTGATTCTAGTAAGATCATTAGTATCCCTGACAAGTGGTTTTGAAAGAAGGATTGCCCAAAATGGTTGTGCATGACAATGGACCACAATGTACCTCAGAAGATTTTTAATCCTTCCTGAACAGGAGTGGTATCATGCACAAGACTACCTGTGTATATCATCCAGCAGGGAAGAGCACTGTAGAAAGACTCAACCAAATTGTGAAATGGATTGTTCTGCTGGACAGTACCAACAAGTTAAAATGGGGAAAGGAGTTGATCTGCATGTTATGGGCCTATAGGATCACACAGAGAACTACTGGTGGGTGTAGTCCTCTTAAATTAATGAGAAGGCACACACCATTTTCTAAGGACCACGGAGGCTGGATGAATATGTTAAGGAAAGTGGAGTGGTCTCCTAAGATGGTTAGAGAAAGGTTGTCCCAAGTTCAAGCCACATTAAAAAATACTATGCTAAAAACATGGCTGTAAATCATGTTGCATTGATATTGGTGATTGGATAACAGTGAAAAAATGTGGAACGACGTGAAAGGACCACAGCAAATATTCAGAGCCTTTGAGGGTTGACAAAGTGTTCTGCAATTCTGCACTATTGAGTGACGGAAAGGAATGGTACCTAAATTGAATATCTCTGTGAAGAGAAAATGAAAGAAGTATGGCTCAACATGAGGAGCGTACAAACATGAAGAAGGAGTTTGAATGGCTGGATGATGCAGATGTGCATGGCCAACCCATATAAATTTATAAAAGGAATTTGGTACACCAAGGTAGTAGAGAATCTAGGGGAAGTGAAATTGAACATTTGATACACAAAGACACTGGCTAATCTAGGAGAAGTTAACCTGAATATCCCAGTCCTGAAGTACCCGACCTCTGTATTGGGAATACAATCAGCAAACTGGGTTGGGTTGTGAAAAAAACAAGGAAAGTGGATGACTATATTTGTGGGTGAAGTAACCCATATTTCTAGCCTGCATTGTAGGGTGACCATCATTAATGCATTTGTTTTTTTATTGATTTTATCTGTTATTCTACATTTTTTGTTAACTATTGTGTTCATTTATATAGTTACCAGCTAGTTTATTTATTGTCTTCACCGCTGTTAACTGTGCAGCATGTTGTTTAGCTAAAACTGTGATTTTACCAGGTTGTTTAAAAGGGAAGGATGTGTTGTGGGTCAGACCGTTCTGTCTGCGACACTGTACATTCGTGGATGAATATGGAATGTAAAGAATGGAGGTCTACAATGTAGTGGGAATTATACAGTGGGCGGTGGAGGAACCGCGCCCTGTCCCTGTGTCGGGGTGTATATTTTGAACTAATAAATATTTGTAGACATGTTGTGCGGAGACTGTCTTTGCAATGTGCTCCATCTTTTAGTCTCGAAAAGCAAGAGAGACCATCAGTTTAAGTGAGTGTTATCAACATCACTGTAAGCCATTTATGGTTTGCTGCGTTACATGACTGTGGTGATGTACTGGTGGTGCCTTGAAAACAATATTATATGTTCGTGTACGTTGAACCAAGATACCAAATGGTGTTCTTATACAATACTAATGTGCTATAAAAAGGAGAGATGTAGAGTTTTTTTTGCTATACTACCACAAGTACAGGGCACCTAATCTGATTGGTTGAATGGTTCTGAGAAAGGTCCACAGGTACATTTTATATCTCATTAGGGCCGAATATGTAGACCTAACAGGATTGTGAAGCAGAAGTCATAATCAGTACCTACCTCTCCCACTTGCTGAGTTTATAATCTGGTATAGGTAAAGTTATAGGAGTATTATGAATAAGGGAGTGTATTTCACCTACTCTAATACAAATGTAATTAGATTAAGATTGCAATCCTCCTCTTTTCTCCACCATTAACTCCATATAAAAACGTCTCCAAAAGCTCTGGATGAGCATGCTTAACCCCTATATGGTGCTGATGATGGAGCAACCCTGATGACAAAGCATGCCACTGCAAGTGGTTGAGGGGTTACATCCTTTCTCACAATAATGGAAAGATCTATGTGTTTTTTATTGAACGCAAGTAAGTATTAATATCATATGAACACTTGGGCCATTGAAACATAAAGAGTATTTTTTAGCAAGCATGGGCCTCACTGTCTTTTGGATTATTTTATTTTTCATACTTAGCTCTTGTCTCATAGGATGATAGCAGTCAGGCACACTCTACACCCGGATCTCGTGCGTAGATCTTTGTTGCTGTTTGATAAAAGATTGTCAAACCACTCTCTTATGAAGAGAGTTGGAATTTGTACCCATAGCTGACAAGTCAATTATTCTTCAATGTTATAATTCCGGATAGACCCTGAATTCAGAAACGGCATTGCCACTACATTGATCAGCTCATGTCGGAGTCATGGATGTCAGTATCATCTCTTGATGTCGTTCCAGTTGGCTAAGGTGAACTGTTTACTGGGACACAGACAGCACACCACATCTCTGGCAGATGCAGATTAGGCAGGAAGAAGAGAGAGAAAGAGAGCACTTTGACAGCAGTGCTACGGTAACCTTCAATGGGAAATGGGGATTGTATTCCCCAGAGAACGACTCGTGTTTTCAGCGCGCGTGTGTTTGAAGAGCTATTTATAGCTTATTGTGCTCCCTGACGCCCAGCGTGTTAAACGCCTGGGTTGTAAAATCGAATTAGGCTCTGCCTAGAGTGGTATACAGGCAGCTCCCTCCACGTTCTATTGGGCCTCATTAATAGTGCGTATAAGGTTTTGTTTCCACTCCCCCTGTGCTTCCAATTTACTGAAATCAAAATTTGATCACAATGGCTCAATGAGAGGACCCAGAGACAGGATATTTTCCTGATGATTCTAGCAGTCAGCTAGAAGTCAATTTGGTGGAAGCTTTAGACACCAGAGTCCAACAATCTGTAAACTATGCTTTAGCTCCAGCACTGGGTCCATTTTCTGGTCAGCTTTTCGAATATGCCCACTCACAAGGTTGGTTGTCTGGCCAGAATTTCTCTTTTCCGGAGGAAACTAATTCTAAACTAAAATCAAAATCTAAGACTTCTGAAGGCTCTAAGACTCCAACGGGGGATCCTCATGCTGACATTTTTTATAAATTACGCACGAAGCGGGTGACAGAACATAATTATAGTTCAAAGAAAGACGCTGTGATGCTATTAATTGTGTTTGACCAATGACTTTGTGTTTCACCACTGCGCATATTAGTTGCTCAATGTTCACCAGTAGCACATTATGGGGGTCATTCTGACTTTGGCGGGCGGCGGAGGCCGACCCGCCAAAGTCCCGCCGGCAGAATACCGCTGCGCAGTCAAAAGACCGCCGCGGTTATTCTGGGTTTCCCGCTGGGCTGGCGGGCGACCGCCAGAAGGCCACCCGCCTGCCCAGCGGGAAACACCCTTCCATGAGGATGCCGGCTCTGAATGGAGCCGGCGGAGTGGAAGGGGTGCGACGGGTGCAGTAGCACCTGTCGCGATTTTCAGTGTCTGCATGGCAGACACTGAAAATCTTGGTGGGGCCCTGTTACAGGGGCCCCTGCAGTGCCCATGCCACTGGCATGGGCACTGCAGGGGCCCCCAGGGGCCCCACGACACCCCATACCGCCATCCTCTGCCTGGCGGCCAAAACCGCCAGGAACAGGATGGCGGTATGGGGGTCGGAATCCCCATGGCGGCGCAGCAAGCTGCGCCGCCATGGAGGATTCCCCAGGGCAGCCGAGAACCGGCGGTACACCGCCGGTTTTCCGTTTCTGACTGCGGCAGTACTGCCGCGGTCAGAATGCCCAAGGGAGCACCGCCAGCCTGTTGGCGGTGCTCCCGCGGTCGTTGGCCCTGGCGGATTTTACCGCCAGGGTCAGAATGACCCCCTATATGTTTTATTCAGTTCAGCTGCCTATTGACTTTGACATGGGATTAGCCATTACTTTCTGTATTCAGTTTAGCCGCCTATTGGCTTTGACATGGCATTAGCCATTATTTGCTGTATTCAGTTTAACTGCCTATTGGCTTTGACATGATATTAGACATTACATTTTGTATTCAGTTTAGCTGCCTATTGGCTTTGACATGATATTAGACATTACATTTTGTATTCAGTTTAGCTGCCTATTGGCTTTGACATGATATTAGACATTACATTCGATATTTAGGTTAGCTGCCTATTGGCTTTAACGTGGAGTTAGACATTGCAGTTGAAACATTGCAGATGTCTGTATTCTTCCAAGCTGTGTTTTTCCACAAGATGAACCAAGCTTTTTTCTTCACACCAGACTAGACCTGATAAGAGAGAGTACATTTGGTGTTTTCCTTTCTGCTCAGCCTTGGGAATAGGAGAAGTCTAGGAGATCTGGCCAGTCTCCAAAGGCTTGTGTAGTTTTCCAGAGTCTGAGAGGAGGGGGCACGCTTTTGTAAGGATGACTCTGGGCTACAGTGAGTTAGATTTGAATCTGCTTGACTTCAGGCTGGAGCTAGACGTCAGTTGCCAGTCTCCCGTGTGGGTAGATAATCTCTTTCTCGCAGTTGACCGGAGTCATCAACTTGCAGACCCCAGAAAGATGAAGCTGAATATTTAGGCCCTGCCGCATTGCCCATACGGTGATGAATTTGACTTTTATGCTTTGCTTTGAATATATTATATATTTGCTGTGTAAATTGCAACTGAGAAGTACTGTGATATATTTTGCTTTCATTGCTGCGACTACTTTTACTCTTGAACGTGTGCTGGAAATCTACTAATTCGTCTCTCAAGAACTTGTGGGTGGGGAAGAATTAACAACAATAAAGGTCTTGTTTGAACTCAGAAGTGCATTCCAGAGAGGTTCTGTAAGCTCCGATAGGAGATATGTAGGAAGGCAGAACATTTTGGCGTAGTCGGCAGGATTGAAAGTCGAATTATAGATTTCTACGTGCACAATTTAAAAGTGTAATTGTTTTTTGTTATTTAGAGAATTACAGAAGCACGGCAAATCAAGTTTGTTAAAAGGAATGTGTAGTTAAACTGCCTGATGGTGCTGTGAGAAACATGTTTTCTTGCTGTGATAAAGCATATTTAGAAAATGTGCCTTTTGGAAGCAATGATTTTCCTTTTGTTTTTGACAGAAGGGTTTGGATACTTTTATCTGCTTACAGAAAAATGCAGGAGAAATGTAGGCAGTTAGAACATGAAAATAAGAATTTACGTGAGCAAATTAGCCAGAACACATTAATGCAAGATAATGCTGAAATCTATAAAACTGCTGTTTTATAAGAATCTGTCTTTTCCCATTCCAGTAATGAGGGGGTTAAGACAGCTGTGAGCCAGTCTGAGCCTCCGTGTGAGCCAGGTTTTTTGGCAGTCGAAGTGCATTCCGTAACTGATAACACGGAGAGCTCAGAATGTGATTTACGAGGTACCGTTGCAAAATGTGCAAGTAAAACTAAAGATTTTAGAGTTTCTTACTATTTGCACTAAGCAAGAGACACCAAGTTTCATTAGCGTGTTTGAATTTTGGAAACAGTATAGCCCTCATCTGAGTGAAATCCTAACACTTTGGTATAAAGTCACTAGGAAAAGATATAAACAGCTGCGCGCTTGTGATTTGGCAAATGAAGTAATGACTTTAGGTTTCTACGCAGTGCAAGAGGGAAACACTGATTTACATGTAAATCAGGAACAGGGGAAGAAAAGAGTGCCCCTTGCTAGGATCATACACTGGATCTGGTACATGCAAGACAGGGCTAGAGTACCACAGGCAAAAGAGTCACCAGTGAAATTGAGCGCACCATTTGAATTTGTATCCCCTGAGGATAAAAAGCATGTTTGTTTGACTAATGATTCATTGACTGAAATGTTGTTTTCTAGCACAAGAGAAGGAAGTGTTGTACAATGTGTGTCAGATTTTAAAGCAAGAGCTGCTTGAGATGTGTCATTTTTACACTGATTCTTGGTTCACTGCCAATGGTTTAGCCATTTGGTTTTCCACATGGCTTGTACCTAACTGGTTCAATTCCCTTGCAGATGTCAATGAGAACAATTCAGAGAGAGAAGTGTACACCCAGAATTCTGACTTAGTGGAGATGGCTAAGTGGGTGCACCAAAAATGTGAACAGATGGGAGAAAAAGCCACTTACAGGTGGGCAGAGATGAGGGAGATGCACATTCCCCTAGATTTGATAAACACTGTGCAGCACGCACAAGAGAAATTTGTCCCACAAGCAGTCACAGAGCAGTTGGAGAGAGGAAAGTTACCAGGACAGATATGGCAAATTGATCAGGTTTTAGGGGGAATGATTGCTGCAGATTACCAAGGAGAAATCAAAATTATGCTGATAACTAGAAAAGAATCTGATTCATTCACACAAATTGGAGACAGAATGGCCCAACTTGTCAAAAGTGCAGTGAATGGAGGTTTGGTAAAGAAGGAGTCTGCCCCAGCCCTTCTGACAGTGCAAGAAAAGGGAAGCTGTGGTGCAGCAGATAAAAACCTCAGTGCTGAGGTGTGGGTTGAAGCCCCAAGTGACCCTCCAGAACCTGCAGAAATCATAACAAAGGGCCCTAAAAATGTCCTGCTGATTATAAAACAGGGAAAGGAAGAGGAAGGGTACATTTCAGATGACAAATGTTATTTGCAAGAAAAGTCATACTTTTTCTTTTGCAGATCCTACCACGTTTCTCCACTGTCCCTGAGTGTGCTGTGTGGTCTCCTTTCGGGTGTGTGCGTGTGTGGTCGGGGAAGGGACCGAACCCCCAACCTGAACCTGATCGAGTAAAGTGCAAGCACCATGGATCCAGTTTGCGCAAATGGCGCCTTCAGTTCAAGTTCAACTCATTTGATTACAGTCTTCCACTGGAACTAAGCAACCTTAACAGTTAACTGTCTATGTTTTTTTTTCGTGTGGAACTCTGACTTTCGCTTACATTCCAGCAAACATTTCAGGTGGACCGTGCACCTTTACATGAGTAGAACTCATGCTACATCAAATTGCTATTTTAGAGACACTATAATCTCATTCAGAGTATAAAAGTTTCAGTCTTTTCTGTGTAGATGTATCTGATGTGAAAGGTTATGAGTTCGATATGTTAATCCACTTCCATTGCTTTACAATGATTGCTTTGATCATTCAAATCTGATTTGCTGATAATGTTTTTTTGTGCTGATGTTTTTTGTTTTTGTTTGAAACAAGAGATATGTAAAACAAAAATTAATTGGTAATAGGGTGGAATGTGATGCTATTAATTGTGTTTGACCAATGACTGTGTTTCACCACTACGCATATTAGTTTCTCAATGTTCACCAGTAGCACCTTATATGTTTTATTCAGTTCAGCTGCCTATTGACTTTGACATGGCATTAGCCATTACTTTCTGTATTCAGTTTAGCCGCCTATTGGCTTTGACATGGCATTAGCCATTATTTGCTGTATTCGGTTTAGCTGCCTATTGGCTTTGACATGATATTAGACATTACATTTTGTATTCAGTTTAGCTGCCTATTGGCTTTGACATGATATTAGACATTACATTTTGTATTCAGTTTAGCTGCCTATTGGCTTTGACATGATACTAGACATTACATTTGATATTTAGGTTAGCTGCCTATTGGCTTTGACATGACATTAGACATTACATTTTGTATTTAGGTTAGCTGCCTATTGGCTTTAACGTGGAGTTAGACATTGCAGTTGAAACATCGCAGATGTCTGTATTCTTCCAAGCTGTGTTTTTCCACAAGATGAACCAAGCTGTTTTCTTCACACCAGACTAGACCTGATAAGAGAGAGTACATTTGGTGTTTTCCTTTCTGCTCAGCCTTGGGAATAGGAGAAGTCTAGGAGATCTGGCCAGTCTCCAAAGGCTTGCGTAGTTTTCCCGAGTCTGAGAGGAGGGGGCACGCTTTTGTAAGGATGACTCTGGGCTACAGTGAGTTAGATTCAAATCTGCTTGACTTCAGGCTAGAGCTAAACGTCAGTTGCCAGTCTCCCGTGTGGGTAGATAATCTCTTTCTCGCAGTTGACCGGAGTCATCAACTTGCAGACCCCAGAAAGATGAAGCTGAATATTTAGGCCCTGCCACCTTGCCCATACGGTGATGAATTTGACTTTTATGCTTTGCTTTGAATATATTATATATTTGCGTTGTACATTGCAACTGAGAAGTACTGTGATATATTTTGCTTTCATTGCTGCAACTACTTTTACTCTTTTGAACGTGTGCTTGAAATCTACTAATTCGTCTCTCAAGAACTTGTGGGTGGGGAAGAATTAACAACAATAAAGGTCTTCTTTGAACTCAGAAGTGCATTCCAGAGAGGTTCTGTAAGCTCCGATAGGAGGTATGTAGGAAGGCAGAACAGACACCCAGGTAGTTACATCTTCCTCGGATAAAGATTCCTAATCCTGTGATTCGGGTTACTCAGACATTCCAGGGCCTAGTAAGAAAGTCAGGAAACAACCTCCTGCTTGGCAGGTTTTGGATTTTGATCCGACTGAATGAATACACCCCAGGTCTTCCAATTGGCTTCCTTCCTCTGAGGTAGTTCAATATGTGCACTCTAATCTTAAAAAGAGTTTTGATAAAGAAGTTCGTGCTCGCCTTCGAGCAGAATGCCCTAGACCTGATTTGGACAATTAGGGTATCTGATACCCCTGAGATTGACCCTACGATGGTCACATTTATGAAAAAGTTTGCAAAAGACCCTAAAAAAGGACTGGGTAGATCATGGAGAATATGCCAAGATAAGCTTCTCGACTTGTCAGGCCCTCTAACAAAGATTTTGGATATGGCAGTTAATGCTAAAGAATCAGGTATTCCAGTAGACACGGATATTTTGATGGGTTGGGCGCAGAGAGCCATTTGCCAACTGGTTAACACCAATTGCGCTATATCATCCGAGCGCAGGAAGTCTATTCTTATGCGCATTGACCCGAAATTGGTAGACCTAGCCTCTTCTGAGGCTGGTCCAGTTGTGGACGGACTGTTATTTGGTTCTTCATTCATCAAAGAATTGGCTAAATTCTGTTCTACTTTTTCATCTTTGGATAAAGCCCAAATGTCCCTCAAAAAAGTATTTAGGGGAGGCCTTTTTGTCAGGGCCGGACGTTTTGGTGGAGGATTCTATTCTAGTCCCCAAAGCTCTTATCCCAGAGGAAGGGGTGGTGGATATGGAGACCAATCAAAATCTACATTTTACCCCACTCGAGCCAGGGGTAGCGGACCCAGATTCCGCAGAGGTCAGCGTAGAAGCCAACAAGGAGCCATTCAAGAAGCTGGCTATTCAGGTCAACATTATTCCTCATTCTCAAGTTCTTTTTGGGGGCAGAGTGGGTCTGTTCTTAGACAACTGGAGGAAGATCTCTGGAGATCCGTGGATTCTCCAGACGGTCTCGGGATTTCATCTAGAATTTATCAGTACCCCAATTCAACTCTCTCCCCCTATACAAACAAATTTTTCCCACGACGTTCAGACTTTTATAGACGCAGAAGTGCAGTCCTTACTAGACAAAGGAGAGGTAGAATTTTCAGTGCTTCACCCCTCTGGCTTTTGCAGTCCCATTTTTGTAGTGGACAAAAAGGGTAGAGGTCATCGCCTAGTACTCGATCTAAAAGATTTCATGTATTGGATCGTGTACAGGCATTTCAAGATGGAAGGGATCCACATGATGAGGGATATTCTATCAGAGAGAGACTGGATGGTCCGCCTAGACCGAAAAGATGCTTACCTATCAGTTCCAGTCTTTCCTCCTCACAGGAGATTTTTTCAATTCCTGTGAAAAGCCCATTGTTTGGAATTTAAAGCACTCCCGTTTGGCCTGTCATAGGCCCCTTGGTGCTTCACAAAACTGTTGAGACCAGTTGTGGAATCATTGAGGACCAAGGGAGTTCGATTGATTATATATCTAGACGACATTTTATTGATGGCTCAGGACTCTCGATCTCTTCTGAGACACCTGGACTGGACCATCAATATATTACAGGATTTGGGTTTCCTTATCAATGCGCAGAAGTCATCACTGAATCCGATCTCAAGTGATAGAGTTCTTGGGATTCAAGATAGATTCAGTGCGATCTCAACTAGTCCTTCCGTCAGCAAAGATTCGCAATATCAAGAGAGAACTGAGATCAGCGTTAATAAACACTATCTCTCTAAGGACCATTGCCAGAATAGTGGGTCTGTTGGCTTCCTCTATTCAGTCAATTTTTCCAGCCCCCCTCCATTATCGTGCTCTACAGAGACTGAAGATCAGACACCTGCAGCAGGGTCTGAGTTATTCAGAATTGATCCCTTTAACCGCAGAGGTCAGGGAGGAGATTCATTGGTGGCTGCAACACATGGAAGCCTGGAATGGGAGGGCCATCTTTGGGTCTCACCCGGAAGTAGTAATCGAGTAAGACACCAGTCAATGGGGTTGGGGAGCCCGTTGCGGAACTCTGATGACAGGAGGAAGGTGGTCACAGATGGAACGGTCTATGCATTTCAATTGCCTAGAACTCCTAGCAGGCTCGTTTGCTATAAAGAGTCTCTCTCCCCAGAAGACGGACTGTTGCATTCTACTGCGAATGGACAATATTTCAGCAGTACGATATGTCAACAAACTAGTAGGGACGAGATCCAGGATTCTAGCGGAGGTTGCCAAAGAATTTTGGCATTATTCCCTGGAACATCATCTACTGGTGATCGCAGAGTACCTTCCGGGGACTCAGAACACTATTGCAGACTGGAATTCCAGATACCTGATGGATTCCAGTGATTGGAGACTGGATCCAATAGTTTTCTCCCAGATAATCAAGGAATGGGGTCCTTGCGAGGTGGACCTCTATGCAACTCGTCTCAATGCCCAGGCATTGAAATTCTTCAGTTGGCGTCCGGACCCTCTTGCTCTAGTGACAGATGCTTTTCTACAGGATTGGTCCCTGTTTCAGGGGTATGCGTTTCCTCCCTTTCTGTTAATTCCCAGAGTCTTGTCTCAGGTGCAGAGGCAGAAAACAGATTTGATTCTGGTGACACCATTCTGGAGGTCGCAACCCTGGTTTCCAATTGCCCTTCAATTAGCGTGTTCTCACCCACTGCTCATTCCTCCTCGTCAGAATCTTCTCTTGAGCCCGGAGGGCCTTCAACATCCACTAATACTAGCAGAGAAACGGACATTGGTGGCGTGGTTGGTTTCCGGCCGAGATGGGATTCCTCAGGCCTATCGCAACAAGCTACGAATTTTATCAAACAAGCTTGGGCCCCTAGCACTCACAAAAGGTATTCCTCAGCCTGGCGCAGATGGAATAGTTGGTGCGGTGGAAGAGGTTGTAATCCCGTGGAATCGAACATTGAATTGATTGTTAATTTCCTTGCTGAATTGGCTACTTCAGGCTTGTCTTACAGAACCATTAACAATTTTAGATCTGCCATTTCAGCTGGTCACAGTAATATTGATGGTAAACCAGTGGGTGAACACCCATTAATATGTAAACTTTTGAGGGGTATTCGTTTGGCCAACCCTCCTCAGTCTAAATATTCCGAGTTGTGGGATGTGAGCATTGTTTTGAAATTTAACGATGCCTGGCCGTCCAATAAATAGTTATCCTGTAAACAGATTTCCGCTAAATTAACTATGTTATTATGTCTGATTTCTTGTAAGAGAGTTTTGGATATCAAGGCTGTATATCTATCAGGTAGAGTGTACTCACCGGAGGGTGTTTCTTTTAATATTACCAGAAGGACGAAGATGAATTGCAGGTCAGTAACTTATCCTAAGTTTCCGGATAATTCAAAACTATGTGTAGTACAATGTTTAAAAGATTATGAAGCAGTTACTGAATAGTTTAGGCAAAATGTAAATGGACAATCACTAATCTCTCTACAGAAACCATTTAAGCCTGTGTCATCTGCCACTCTTCCTAGATGGATGAGATGGTTAATGAGTGAAGCCGGTATAGATACCAGACACTTTGGAGTTCACTCAGTTAGAGAAGCTATGGCATCTAAAACTTATGCTTTGGGTTCTAGACTAGAGGACATTATTTAAGCAGCAGACTGGTCTTCTGAGTCTACTTTTAAAGTGTTTCATCATAAACCTGTGGTTGATGTTGCATCTGTTGTAATTGATCAGCTTTGAACGAGCATAATCGGAGCCTCCGGTCCTGACATAGAATAAAACAAATTCTAGCTTACGCGTCAAGAATTTTCAATTCTATTAAGGGCACGGAGGCGAGGATTATCTCTCCCATAAAAGCAAATGTGTGTATCTTATATTGCATTCATGTATACATTCATGATTTATCTGTTTTATGCCCGCCCTGATTAATTTTGTTGTGTATTTTACTTTGTGACTGAGTGTTCACCTTTATGAGGTATAATTTAAATAATTTTATATTTCAGGTTCTGATCAGAAAAGCACCTGAGGTTATATTCCTTGGAATCTGATGAGAATCGTTCTTGGTACTTCAGTGACGGAGGAGTTATTTGAATCTTCCAGCTTCAGTTGAACTTTTGAGATGTTTGCTCCGGATGGAAATCTTGGACTCAGTATCCTCTAAGTAATTTACATTTCAGAAGTTCTCAGAAGTTTTTGTCTTATCAAAGAAAGAGGAAGTGACGTTCAGGGTCATGTCATTTATGGTCAGAGGTTGTTGACTATGATTGGGTTATATGGTGTATACATTGGCATCATGGGATATGTAGTTTTTTGTTTTAATGTTATTTGATTGGCTGCTGTTTTTAAGTCAGTAAAGAAGGAGATCGCATAATCCTCGCCTCCGTGTCCTTAATAGAATTGAAAATTCTTGACGCGTAAGCTAGAAAAAAATGTATTTGTACGCGTTTGCACCAGCGTGTTCATGCGTTTTACCACTCTTCAGGAAACGGGCTCTCTACTTGAGAGCATTCTTTAGGGCATTTTGAGGATTGCATTTCAGAGAAGGCAGCAAGGAGGAAAGCAGGTATTTGTCTTTCCATCTAAGTCCCTTGGATTATGTCTGTGTGGCTTGCTTGAAGTACTTTGCATTGCTTTATTTGTTTTACTTTGATTTTTATGCTTTGTCCATTCATCATCTTTGGGGCTTTGCATTCAAACATTTCATATTGTTCATTTGACGTCATCATGGCTTCAACACAACAGATTACCCTGTCACCACCTTTCTTACAACCACCTGGCAAACTTACGGTTAAGTGGCTTCAATGGGTAAGAATTTTGGAGCTTTTCCAGGTGGTAATAGATGCTGTGAAGTTCGCACCAGCGCGTGAGGAAGCAATTTTGTAAATCTGTCTTGGGTAAGCAGTGCAGCAAGTTTTTGACAATTTACCAGAGTTTCTGCCACAAGGGAGTTCAGGAGATGATTGGGACCCCTACAAGGATGCATTGGCACACATGGGCAAGCAATATGATGAAGAACCCAGCATTATGCTTGAACCCAATAACGTTTTTAAAAGGAAGCAAAGCGTAGATGAAACTGTTGAAGAATATGTGGCAGCATTGAGAATTCTGCCTGCAACTTATGAATTCGGCGTTCGTGTGGATATATATGCGATCAGTTTGTGTTTTCATTCTTTTCACAGAAGATTCATGAAAGTCTTGCCAGCTGCAGGAATCCCACCTTACCAGTACAATAGACCTAGCAAAGGGAATAGAATGTTCTGATGATTTGCACTAGAGCTATCAATGAAAGTCAATCTGTTAGCTTGGTTAGCATGTGCAATGAGGTCTGTGTTGGCTGGTAAACATTGGCAATAACCCATCGAAACAACTATCTAAAAAATCTCTAGTTTGTTTAAGGTGTGGCCCATCCTAATTGCTCTGCCATCGGCAAGAAGTGTATATCCTGCAAAAAGGTGGGCCATTTTCAAGTGGTCTGCAAAGGTGCTAAGATATCAGCAGCATTAACGTTTCTGAGGATATGAAAAGCTGTACTGATAAACTTAGTAACGTGGTACTGACTATACAATGTAACACTGTGTTGGAAGTACGTAATGTCAAGGGTCCATGGTGTCATGCAGTGAATGGAGACGTGCTACTTCAGGTTAAGTCTGACACTGGGTCACCAATCACTATCTTATCTGATGCTACATTTCATGAAAAGTGGAAAACCACTGTGGTACTCTCACAGTCAGATGTAAATCCCAAAGCATTTGGGAGACTGAGGCCCATATTTATACTTTTTTAGCGCCACATTTGCGTCATTTGTGACGCGAAAGCGGAGCAAACTTACAAAATACAATTGTATTTTGTCAGTTTGCGCCGCTTTTGCATCAAAAAGCAGCGCAAATGCAGTGCTAAAAAAAGTATAAATATGGGCCTGAGATTGAAATGTTTGGGTATTTTCATTCAAAGGTGGAATGCTTGGGAAGACACACATTCCCCAAGGTTTATGTTGCTGCTAGAGGCAGGAACATCATAGGCCGGCAGGATTTGGCAAGAATGGAACTGTATTTAAAACCTGGAGTCAATAATCCAATGGTGGTTGGTGAACAGCCTGAGGGGTATTCACAGAATGACGTGTATTGTAGATGTTAATAACAACTTTTCTTTTGCAGGTACTGCTTCAGACATTGATATAATCCTGAGCCAGTTTCCCACAGTATTTTCAGAAAAGATCTGTCGTAGGCTTTGAACACCGTACTCGGCTCAAGTCTAGAGCTCAACCTGTGATACATACGATTTTCCCTTTGCCCTTGAGTCAGGGGTATTGAAGAATTTGAGTTCAGATTTGTGTTCAGAGGGAATAATTGTGCCATGTGATTCTTTTCAATGGGTGTCTTCCATTGTAGTTGTTAGGAAGAAATCAGGGGAGGTTAGGCTTTGTGCTGACTTTCACTAACTTTACAGAAATATCCTTGTAGACTGTCACCCACTCGCCAAAATACATGATCTCTTAGCTGGCCTTGGCGGTTCAATTTTTTTCCTAATACACCTGTGGTCAACATACCATCAAATTTCCCTCACTGATGAGTCGCAAAAACTCACAATCACCCTGTTTGGAGTATTTAAGTATCTCAGGTTGCCTTTTGGTTTGGCCTCCACTGCAAGCATCTTCCAGAAGCTCATGGACACTTTTTTGGAAGATATAGCTGGGGTCCAAACTTACCAGAATGACATCCTAGTGTCCGCTAGCAGTCGGTGGGCCCATAATAACACATTACACAAAGTTCTGTCCAAGCTGTGCAGTGTTGATGTGACCATCAGGCATGAAAAATGTAATTTGGGTTTTCAGGAGCTAGGTTATTTGGACACACTAACACCAGAAGGAATCAAGCCCAAATATTCTGTATTCAGAGTGATTCACGTTTCTGCCCCACCCAAAAATAGGAATAATATTATGCTTGACACATACATGGCTATGCGCAGACTGTAGAACCATTGAGAGCTTTGTAAAAAAAAGGCTGCCAAATTTATTTAAACAGATGATTTAGACAACACTTTTGACAAGGTCAAACACTTAATTGAGGAAGCTCCAGCTTTGCATCATTTTCAAGATGGTCACAGGTGCTTTGTGAGTGTGGATGCTGGCTTGTCTGATCCTGGTGCAGGACTTGGACAATAGGTTGGGGGTAAGGAGCATACCATTGCATTCGCATCTAGTACGCTACAACATGCTGAGATGCAGTACAGCACCAACGAGTGTGAAGCACTTTGCATGCGTCTAGGCCATACACATATTCAGTTCTTATATTTGGATATGTGAGTTTGCTGTGTATACTGACAATAAGTCACTAATGCATATCCTTAGTGTTGGGGGAGCGGATAAGGGCTCAGCTTGGTTAGTACGTTTGTTGTCCAAGTTACAGGAGTAACATTATGTCATCAAGCATTTGCCAGATGGGAAGAACTTTAGAGTGGGTTGTTTGTCGCAAATGTCTCTTGATGATGAGCATGATGAAGTGGATGATACGGAATATGTTGTGGCAGCATTGGATGCAGTCTTGGAGTGAGCACCTAGAAAATAATTGGCGTGAGACATACTCCAAATATTGCAATCTTATTCAAGTTATAGGGTATATAACTAGTAGCTGGCCTGAGAGTAGAAATATCTCTGGAGAATCAAGGGGTTTGCACTTGTGGCTACTAAACTCTCAGTAGTTGATGAGATAGTCATGCGTCATGACCTGTTTGTCCCTCCATAGAGTTTGCATAAGGAAATCATTCAGACAGCACATCAAGGTCATTCAGGGGTTTCAAGACCTGTCAACATCTTAAGAAATACTACTGGTGAACTTCTCTTGAATCTCAAGTTAGGACCATCATTGAGGGTTGTGCAGAATGCTGGTTATCTGATAAATGTTGGAAAACTTTGAAAACACCAATACATTCAGTGTCACTTCACTAAGAACCCTGGTACAAGGTCAGTCCTGACTTTTCTGGTCCCTACAAGGTCTTGCCCATTGAGAACAGATATTTGATTTTGCTGGTGGATTACTATTCAAAATGGATGTTTTTCAGGTTTGGTGATGGTTCCACAACTGACAATGCCATTACATTGCTAGAGCACATGTTTATGTTAAATGGACAACCTAAAACAATTGTCACTGATAATGGTACTCATTTTATGTTACACCGAATGTGCAAATTTCTTTACCAGAATGATATTCAACATCTTATAGTGGTTCTGTATTCTCCCTCTTTCAGCGGCTTAGTTGAGAGGGGGAACAGAATAGTGAAGGAGGGTGTCCAGACGGCGGTTTCCTCAGGTCTAGATTTTCAGAAATTTGTGTGTAACAAAATATGGTCTTATAAGTTTACTCCTCACAGCACCATAGGGTGGCACCGTTCACGTTACTTAGAGATAGGAAGGCGCCCACCAGTTTGTTTCCTAAATGGCTGCTCAGTAAATGTAATCAGGAATTTGAATCTTTGGATAGGAGTGAGTCACAATTTTGTCGGAAGCAAAGGGTAATGAAAGCTCAAAATGCCATGGGCAGCCCGGCGGTCGTTACTGCCATGGCGTTCGGTATGTTAACTTGGCAGTTTGGCTTTGGCCAAACTGCCAACGTCATAATAGTACAGCTATGCAACGCCAGCCTGTTGGCGATAATATCTCCACTACTGCACCGACCTCCAGGTCGTAATGATCCCATATGTACTGGAGAAACCTGATTATTTTTTCCTTTTTACTCTTCATATCGATTTTTGTATATATATATATATATATATATATATATATATATATATATATATATATATTTTGTGTATTAGAACTATGTTTACATTGTTATGGCTCTTAGTTTTTCATTTTTTTCATGTTGAGGGAGGAAATGTTGTTGTAAGAGGTATGTAGCCTCACAGGAGCGCGAGGCCTGTTATAATGATAGTCTCACAAGGCTCTCTTGTAATGTTTGCAATGTGGTATTTACTTTTAACCTTTTAAGTGTATTGTGATTGGTGCATCTGTTCCTTTTGTTGTTCTCCCATTGGCTTTTCTATTTTTTTTAAGCCCCATGGGAGTTGTAGTTTCTTGACTGCTGCTATTTAAAATAAAGCAAGTTAGAGTAGCATAATACTCGCCTCCGTGTCTTTAATAAAATTAAGACTTTCCGTCATAAATTACTAGGAAAATCTACATTATGAGGTAGGTGTGGAATGGAGAGATACGCAGGGCTCAGGAATTGACAGGGCAGATGATCGGAGCTGAGGCACGTAGTTGCAGTTGCTGATGTACCTGTCTGTTCTTTAACCAAATAAAGTTAACTTGACCTTAAACTACGTGGAATCTGAATCATAACAAAAATGGCAACGAGTGGGAACTAATGAGGCAAGGAGCAGGCAGAGTTAGCAGTGACTGTCCAGAACTAGAACTAGAACTAGTGCTGATGTTTATTTTCCAAAGTACATGACAGTGAAGGAACCTCAAAGAACTACAAGGGTTCTTGTGATGCGCAGTAAGTCACTTACTTGAGGCAAAAGAGAAAATTGTGGCTAAGTTTGTGCCGATCCTTAAGCCCGAGTGAGAGCCATCTTGCGTTCTGGGCTCAAGGAGCTTCAGTTGCTGTGCACTCCTACATGCGCAAAGCACGTCACTGGAATGTCATGGGCATAGCACGTGACTGAAACGCATGCTCAGTTTAGACGAGTCCTGTGGTGCACATCGGAGTTGTGAACCATCCGGCGCATACGGAAACTACGTGCTGCCATTTTAGCTATTAACCTCTTCGCTGCCAGGCCTTTTCCCCCTCCTGTGCCGAGCCTTTTTTTTGGCTATTTGTGGCAGTTCGCGCTTAGGCCCTCATAACTTCTTGTTCACATAAGCTACCCACGCCAAATTTGCGTCCTTTTTTTCCAACATCCTAGGAATTCTAGAGGTAACCAGACTTTGTGGGTTCCCCAGAAGGAGGCCAAGAAATTAGCCAAAATACAGTGAAAATTTCATTAAAAAAAAAAAAAAAAATGGGAAAAAGGGGCTGCAGAAGAAGGCTTGTGGTTTTTTCCCTGAAAATGGCATCAACAAAGGGTTTGCGGTGCTAAAATCACCAGCTTCCCAGCTTTCAGGAACAGGCAGACTTGAATCCGAAAACCCTATTTTTCAACACAATTTTGGCATTTTACTGGGACATACCCCATTTTTACGATTTTTTGTGCTTTCCGCCTCCTTCCAGTCAGTGGCAGAAATGGGCATGAAACCAATGCTGGATCCCAGAAACCGCAACATTTCTGAAAAGTAGGCAAAATTCTGAATTCAGCAAGGGGTAATTTGTGTAGATCCTACAAGGGTTTCCTACAGAAAATAACTGGAAAAAAAATATTGAAATTGAGGTGAAAAAATCTGCAATTTTTCTATACGTTTTACTCTGTAACTTTTTCCTGCAATGTCAGATTTTTGAAAGCAATATACCGTTACGTCTGCTGGACTCTTCTGGTTGTGGGGATATATAGGGCTTGTAGGTTCATCAAGAACTCTAGGTACCCAGAGCAAATAAATGACCTGCACCCTGCAGTGGGTTTTCATTCTATACCGGGTATACAGCAATTAATTTGCTGAAATATAAAGAGTAAAAAATAGCTATCAAGAAAACCTTTCTATTTCCAAAATGGGCACAAGATAAGGTGTTGAGGAGCAGTGGTTATTTGCACATCTCTGAATTCCGGGGTGCCCATACTAGCATGTGAATTACAGGGCATTTCTCAAATAGACGTCTTTTTTACACACTCTCTTATATTTGGAAGGCAAAAATGTAGAGAAAGACAAGGGGCAGTAACACTTGTTTTGCTATTCTATGTTCCCCCAAGTCTCCCGATAAAAATGATACCTCACTTGTGTGGGTAGGCTTAGCGCCCACAAAAGGAAATGGCCCAAAACACAACGTGGACACATCCCATTTTTTTTTTTACAGAAAACAGAGGTGTTTTTTGCAAAGTGCCTACCTGTAGATTTTGTCCCCTAGCTCAGCCGGCACCTAGGGAAACCTACCAAACCTGTGCATTTCTGAAAACTAGAGACCTAGGGGAATTCAAGATGGGGTGACTTGTGGGGCTCTGTTACCCAGAATCCTTTGTAAACCTCAAAATGTGGCTAAAAAAAAACATTTTCCTCACATTTCGGTGACAGAAAGTTCTGGAATCTGAGAGGAGCCACAAATTTCCTTCCACCCAGCGTTCCCCCAAGTCTCCCGATAAAAATTATACCTCACTTGTGTGGGTAGGCCTAGCGCCCGCGGCAGGAAATGCCCCAAAACACAACGTGGACACATCCCATTTTTTGCCAGAAAACAGAGGTGTTTTTTGCAAAGTGCCTACCTCTGGATTTCGGCTTCTAGCTCAGCCGGCACCTAGGGAAACCTACCAAACCTGTGCATTTTTGAA
The DNA here is from genome assembly GCF_031143425.1 of Pleurodeles waltl. NCBI lineage: Eukaryota > Metazoa > Chordata > Amphibia > Caudata > Salamandridae > Pleurodeles > Pleurodeles waltl. The sequence goes on from NC_090440.1 coordinate 1,301,750,146, forward strand.
AACTAGAGACCTAGGGGAATCCAAGATGGGGTGACTTGTGGGGCTCTGACCAGGTTCTGTTACCCAGAATCCTTTGCAAACCTCACAATTTGGCCCAAAAAACACTTTTTCCTCACATTTCGGTGACAGAAAGTTCTGGAATCTGAGAGGAGCCACAAATGTCCTTCCACCCAGCGTTCCCCCAAGTCTCCCGATAAAAATGGTACCTCACTTGTGTGGGTGGGCCTAGCGCCCACGAAAGGAAATGGCCCAAAACACAACGTGGACACATCACATTTTTTCACAGAAAACAGAGGTGTTTTTTGCAAAGTGCCTACCTGTGGATTTTGGCCTCTAGCTCAGCCAGCCCCAGGGGGGGCAGAAATTGCCTTAAATAAATTTGACCCTCTCCCCCCCCGGGGAGCGACCCTTGCGTGACGGCGCAAAAAAAAAGATCCCCAGTGCCTAGTGGTTTCTGCCCCCCTTGGGGGCAGATTCACCTAAATTCGGCTGATTTGCCCCCAAGGGGGGCAGAAATGGTCTAAATACAATTTGCCCCTCCAGGGGAGCGACCCTTGCCTAAGGGGTCGCTCCCCATCTTTAAAAAAACAAACACAAAAAAAAAGATCGCCTAATAACAATAGGCGGATCTGCCCCCGGGGGGGGGGCAGAAATGGCCTAAAATAAATGTTCCCCTCCAGGGGAGCGACCCTTGCCTAAGGGGTCGCTCCCCATCTCGAAAAAAACAAACAAACAAAAATAAAAACACCAAAAAAAAATCAGCCCTGGCGCCTAGAGGTTTCTGCCCCCCCTGGGGGCAGATCGGCTTAATACCAATAGGCTGATCTGCCCCAGGGGGGGCAGAAATGGCCTAAAATAAATTTGCCCTCCCCCACCCCCCCTGGGGAGCGATCCTTGCCTACAAGGTCGCTCCCCTTGGGTGATGGCGCCAAAAAAAAAGACCCCTAGTGCCTAGTGGTTTCTGCCCCCCTTGGGGGCAGATTGACCTAAAATCGGCCGATCTGCCCCCAAAGCGGGCAGAAATGGCCTAAATACAATTTGCCCCTCCGGGGGAGCAACCCTTGCCTAAGGGGTCGCTCCCCATCTAAAAAAAAACAAAACAAAAAAAACCACAAAATAAAAATTAGCCCTGGCGCCTAGAGGTTATAACAATAGGCCGATCTGCCCCCAGAGGGGGCAGAAATGGCCTAAAATATATGTGACCCCCCCCAGGAAGCTACCCTTGCCTATGGGGTCGCTCCCCTTGCCTGACGGCGCAAAAAAAAAGATCCCTGGTGCCTAGTGGTTTCTGCCCCCCTTGTGGGCAGATTGACCTAAAATCAGCCGATCTGCCCCCAAAGCGGGCAGAAATGGCCTAAATACAATTTGCCCCTCCAGGGGAGCGACCCTTGCGTAAGGGGTCGCTCCCCATCTGTAAAACAACAACAAAAAATCCCCGGTGCCTAGTGGTTTCTGCCCCCCTTCGGGGCAGATCGGCCTAATTAAAATAGGCTGATTGAAATGGCCTAAAATAAATTTGCCCCCCAGGGGAACGACCCTTGCCTAAGGGGTCGCTCCCCTTACGTGAAATTCACAAACAAAAAAAACTCCCTGGTGTCTAGTGGTTTCTGCCCCCCTTGGGGGCAGATTAGCCTCATAAAAATAGGCCAATCTGCCCCCAAAGGGGGCAGAAATGGCCTAAATATAATTGGCCCCCTATGGGAGCGTCCCTTGCCTAAGGGGTCGCTCCCCACACCTAAAACAAAAAACTAAACAAAAAAGAAATTAGCCTGGGTGCCTAGAGGTTTCTGGGCCCCCTGGGGGCAGATCGGCCTAATAATAGGCCGATCTGCCCCCAGGGGGGGCAGAAAAGGCCTTTAAAAAAAATGCCCCCCATGGGAGCGACCCTTGCCCAAGGGGTCACTCCTTTATGCCAATTTGCTTTATATAAAAGACATCCCTGGTGTCTAGTGGGCGTTTTGACAGCCGGATTGCTTTCAATCCGGCTGCCAAAACGCAGAGAGAGACTTCAAAGGGAAGGAAATACTTTTCCTTCCCTTTGAGGCCTCTCTCGGCCTCCCCTGCAAAGCATTTCTCTTCCAATCGCGCTGGGGGAGGCTCTGTAACAATCAGCGCACGCTCGCGCGCTGACGTCATGGGGGTGTAGGGGGGGGGTCAGGGGTGGAAGGGGAAGGGCTTCCCCTTCCATCCCTGACTTTGGGGGAGGGGGGGGAACCCCACAGAGGGAGCGCTAGCTCTCCCTCTTGGCTGTGTGCCCAGGACTTAATGGTTACGTCCTGGGCACAGCAGCACTGTGCCGCAGGACGTAACCATTACGTCCGCGGCACAGAAGGGGATAATGCTAATAAAATATATAATGGTGATTCGGACACCAGTGCGAATACAAAACAGATTAAAACAAACTGCTTATTAAAATCCATTAAAATCTTCAATGGTGATTCACACACCTGTGCTGCTATGAAACGGTTTAAGATAAACTGCTTATTAAAATGTATTAAAATACACAAGGGTGATTTGCACACCATTGTGGACATGGAAAACACTTATTTGAGTGATTCGCACACTATTACAAATTAATACAGTACAATAGTGTTGGTGATTTGCGCACAATTGCAGATACAAATACATATTAATTTCTGTTATGTGACATCCTCCTGAGATTTAAAATCGTTTTTAAGCATTACATGGGAAAAAGTGTGCCTTGCAGCAAAATGTGATTTTATCTGTTTCCTCATATTTACTAGGGTTATATGGTGAAGAATGGACAGTGATCAGTACTTTAGACACTGAACAACTCCACAATTTGCATTTGATTTATTTAAAAAAAAAAACATAAATAGGAAAAATGAGTCAACAGACAATTTCTTCAAGCCCTCTGCAGGCATTCTGGCCAGCTGGATGAACCAGCATTAAGAGAGTGGAAGGAATATTTCTTGAATTACACCAAGACAATAGATTCTGAAGGGAAAATGTCTGCCAAGCTCAAGAAACTCTTTTTACTGCATTCTTTAGGTCTGCAAGAACTTAGAACTTATAATCATACGAACAAACCAGTTACTGGTGGGAGTGATAATAATGTGTTTACTATTGTGCTAGATAATCGTGATAAGGATTTTGCTCCTAAAGTCTGTATGGTATCACACATTATAAGATCTTTCAGAGAAAACAACTTAAATTGGAATCCATGGATGATTATGTGAGTGAGTTGAAACAGTTAGCCATAGATTGTGCATTTGGGGGACTGTTAGAGGACCCTTTTTTGTGATCAAGTGGTAATGCATGCTTCAAATCCAGCAATCCAAGAACGATTATGGATGAATGGTGTTGCATGTATGGATGACTTACTGGCAATAGCACGTGAGGCAGAAACTTCTAGCCAGTGTGCGAATGCTTTGAAGACAGAAACAAAAGAGGATGGACTGGTTGACAGAGTTAAAGCAAATTATAAACAGTTTTGGAGAGAAACAAAGATTTGAAGAGAAGAATACCACATTTTCCAAGACATATTGAAAACCACCTAAATGCTAAAGGTGTGTGAGTGTGGTTCATTTGGCATTCTCCAAGTCATTCCCTGCAGAGAAAGTTAAGTGTGGCTCATGCGGCATTGTGGGTCATTATACTAAGGTGTACAAAAGGAAATCCAAATCGGTAAAATGCGTACAGAATGGTGAAGATTTAGAGAGTATTTCTAGCAGTAATGATGAGTATGTTTTGGGATGCAGTTCAGATTTCAAGAAGAAACTTGTTTTAAACATTAGTGATGGATGTTTGATTGTAGAGAACAAACCTGAATGTTGAATGAAGACTGAGTGAGTGAGCATAAAATATTTGCAGATTCGAGCTCATCCTACATAATCATAAATGAAGATGTATGGAAGAAAAACTTAAATTACAAAGTAGGTACTAAATTATTTACTTCCGACATAGAACCAGAAGGTTACAGAGAACCAGAAGGTTAGAACCAGACGGTTCTGCAGGTGATAAGATCAGCCTGAAGGGAAATCTACTCAGCAAATGGCAATAATGACACTGACAATGTAACAGTTTTGACGCAGGCCATTTTGAGAGTAACCTGGCTGACCATCTGTTAATGATATCTGTACCATGCCACTGAACGAAAACAAGTGGAAATATCTTAAGGACAAGTGCGAGTTCTTCTACCCCAGGACCTTTAGTACAAGATGTAATGCTTCTCTCCCCCGGGCTTTCATCAACATCAACATCAAGAGTAGACCACAAGAAAGGGCGAGGGCACTTCCTAACCTCAGTTGTGCCTCCTGACCCACGGTGAAACATAACTATCTGAAATTCTGCAGTACCTCCAATAAATCGACTCAAGACACTTCAGCACAGGTCATCAGTAAACCTCGCGGTTGCAGAAATACATACAAAAGTCACAGTGCCCTAGAGATCAAATATTTAGGAGGCCAGCCTTCCAGATCAAACTTTGAATGTATTGCTCATGTCCAATCAATTCAAGCCCTTGTGACTCCATACAGTATTAAATTACACTTTCAGAAACAGCGGCACAAAATAGCCAAACACCCAAGCGACACAGCATCCTCCAGCCAAATAGTGCAGAAAGAAAGCTCTAAGAAACATTCATTATGCAAGAGGCATTGTGAACCCTCCTGCTTTAGCAGTTACCGCAGGACATGGTGTTATTTTTTTAGGCCTCTTCTGTCAGCAGCTTGGCAGACAAAAGCTCATCATTACCGCTGGAATGTCAAAAAGAAGTCCAAGCAGGAGCAAGTTAAAACAACCCTGGGTAAATAGAACAAGGAACGTAAGAAGGAATAATGGAAGGAAGGGTGAAAAGAAGGATTTATGGATTAATGGGTGGATGAATGATAATGTGAATGAGTGAGTGAAAGGATGAGTGAGTGATAGGTGGATGGAAAGGTGAGCATGATGGCAAAGTAAAGAGTGGATGGATGAGTGGGTGAATGGATAGTTGGGTGAACTGGTCAAAAGATGTCAGAGTAAAGGAATGGTGGATGAGTGGATTAGGATTCTAACCGCGCCAGTAAAACACACATATGAACAAAGGTCTCTTCTATACACAGGAATCTGAGATAAATTGAGTGGGGATTTGTCTAAGATCAAACAATGTATTCAAGTAAGATAGCTCTGACCAATTGTCATGAAGCAGTGACCATGTGAAGAAATACATATGTACCTGCATGCTTTTAACAGGCCTGCTTGAGCAGCTTAACAAGACACAAGGGAGTGGAGGTGCTAGAGGCACCATCAGGGTAGTGGCCAAGAATGGGACATGGGGTGGTGAAAGGGAGGTAAGAGGATACTGGCGTGATGCACCAGAGTGGGTAAGGAAGCTGTAACTCCAACAGCATAGACACGTATTGGGTATTGTGTGTTTTGGCATGTCAAGGAAAGGTAGCACTATACAGAAATGTTAGTGAAGAAGAAGTAAACAGCCAATGAGGAGTGGTAAGTAAACAAACACAGGAAGAGGTGGAAACAAGTAATGAAAAGAATCATCTGAGACTCAAGAAAGAGGAGAAAGAGGAGAAAACGGAAACAGTGCACTGCCAAGGGTCAGACGAGACAAGGCAGAAAGTGAGCAACTTAAACCATTAATTTCCTTTGTTTACATAATAAACAGTATACAGCACAGGAAAATCAATATATTTAACCAAGATAACACAAGGCCAACAAGTGAAAAAACATTAGAAAAATCATATGAAGACCAAATGCTTTCCCTTGACTTACTTAGGATCACCTATCTGGATAACGCAGGATACAGGAAATGAGAGAAGTTTAACTGGCTTTGGTCGAGAATGGATATACTTCAGATCAGGACTTAATGAGAGAAGAAAAGGACTGAAATATGTGGTACTCTGAGCATAGAATGTACATTAAGAGAAAGCTTCTGATGTAACCAGGGAAACTGGGTGGCAGTTGATGGGAGAGATCGGAGGAAAGAAGAAGCATTTAGGAAGACTGGGGTGTACTTAATCCTACTTATATAAATCTGGGGACATCTTCACTTAACATCGTCTCTCTACATCTTTTCATGGGCGATGAGTTAATGAGGAGCTTGCGGACTTGCTGGCGTCATCATCACCCCAACTGGCTATTCTTCAATTAGCCCATCGAACTGTATGTACATTTAAATACTTTCCTCAAGAACAACGAGTGTAAAACGTTTTTTTGTCACAATGAGCGTAAAAGCCTTTTTTTATCGCTTTAATTACAGCATATAAATTCCTTTTACCTTTGTCGCACATGCATGCAGTGTTCACAGCGCATGCAGTGTTCCTCGCTTGAAGAAATCGGTTGGAGCAGAATTCATTACATCTTCGCATTGCCAAGGCCAGTGCTCCACCAGCTTCAGAAACAAGCGTGAAAACCTCACACCCTGAAAACACGCCCAACAAGCCCAATTTCCTCTCGAGCACTATGGCCCATATTTATACTTTTTGACGCTAAACTGCGCTAACGCAGTTTAGCGTCAAAAAGTTTTGCGCCGTCTAACGCCATTCTGAAGCGCCATGCGGGCGCCGTATTTATGGAATGGCGTTAGACGGCGCAATCAGACCGGCGCTGCCTGGTTTGCGTGGGAAAAAACCACGTAGACCAGACAGCGCCGGCGTAGGGGGAAAATGGCGCATGGGCGTCTTAAAATGGGGCAAGTCAGGTTACGTCGAAAAAATCGTCTTAACCCGACTTGCGCCATTTTTTAACGACGCCCATCCCCCATCAACATGACTCCTATCATTGTAAAGATAGGAGTCATGCCCCCTTGCCCAATGGCCATGCCCAGGGGACTTATGTCCCCTGGGCATGGTCATTGGGCATAGTGGCATGTAGGGGGGCACAAATAAGGCCCCCCTATGCCACCAAAACAAAATATAAAAAAATAAAAAATTATACTTACCTGAACTTACCTGAATGTCCCTGGGGTGGGTCCCTCCATCCTTGGGGGTCCTCCTGGGGTGGGCAAGGGTGGCAGGGGGGGTCCCTGGGGGCATGGGAGGGCACCTGTGGGCTCATTTTGAGCCCACAGGCCCCTTAACGCCTGCCCTGAGCAGGCGTTAAAAAGTGGCGCAAATGCGCCGTTTTTAGCCACGCCAACTCCCGGGCGTCTCTTTTGCCCGGGAGTATAAATACCACGTAAAGGCCTGGGAGTCATTTTTTAGACGGGAACGCCTCCCTTGCATATCATTAACGCAAGGAAGGGGTTCACGCTAAAAAATGACGCACATTCCGGGAACTTTGGCGCTATTCGCCTCTAACGCCATAGTATAAATATGGCGTTAGTTGGCGTTAGTTTTGCGTCGAAATTGCGTCAAAAAAAACGACGCAATTTCGGCGCAAACGGAGTATAAATATGGCCCTATGTCTTCACGTTTTTGGCAGCCACCTTGAAGCTTTGGGCTGCTTGCTATCTGATTTAACCAGGCACACCCATTTACTATTCCACGGGGTGCTTTCACAAAATTGTGCATTCATCTTCAGTGATACGCACACCTCGAACAGCAACAGTAACATACCAGCGGTTTCACTTTCTCTGTCTAACTTGTGCTAGAAATCTGTAATCGGCTCATTTGTTTTCATTGATTTTCTGTGCTTTCATCTTTCAATTGATGACAGGCAAATCTTTAAAGTGGCAGACGGTGCTTTCAACACTTTCTGCATTTTCCACAAATTGCAAATCTGTGATGAGTACATTTTCTGTATTTTATAGGAACTTATGTGTTTTCATTAGAGTATAATAATTTTATTATTTTACTTCGTTTGTTAAGAAGTCACCTTGGTATTTTAAAACATAATGCAAAACATAACGTGTCCACCATTTTTTTTTTAACTTCTCCAGGTGAGCCATAAATACCTTGGAAGAAATGGAAAGCTGTCTTTGCACATTATGCAAGAGTTTGTGGTACTTCTTTGAGTGCAGAACGTAAAATGTCACTTTTAATGCATTGCTTAGCTTCCGAAGGGCACAAAGTTTTTGAAAATTTGCCAGAACTCTCTATAGCTGAAGGCGGTCAACTGAATGACTTTGAAATTTACGTAAAAAAACTAGATCTACATTATTTGCCAAAAATGTCCACAGTCTTAGAGAGATACCAATTTGGCAAAAGAGTTAAAAAAATCTGGTGAATCTGTCAAAGAGTATGTTATTGTTTTATAAATGTTAGCCTCAACGTGCAGTTTTGGAGGAAGTAAGGAAGAAAGTTTGAGAGACCAATTCATGTCAGGGTGCAACATTGAGAAAGCAAAAGAATCCTTTTGGCATAAAAATCATCCTTCTCTCAATGAGGTTATAACGATTGCCAAGACATGTGAGCATAGTTCAGCATGTCTTGAAGAGATAAAAAAGGAAAGTTTTGGAGAGAAGGAAAGTGAAGTACAATCTATTAGTCAAGGGAAGAAAATAATTGATCGAGTGGAGACTCAGAAGTCAACGAAGGAATGCAATAAAAATAGTAAAGGGAAAAAACTGGAGCAGGGAAAGTGTTTTAGGTGTGGTGAGTTTGGTCACTATGCAAATTACAAAGGTTGTGATGGATGGAAAGTCACTTGTAAAAATTGTGACAAGAAATAACATGTTACCACATGTTGTAGAAGAGTACATTTTAAAAAGAAGGAAGTTCAAGAAGTTACATTTGAAGATGATGATTCTTCATCTGAGGAAATTATTTTGCAAATTAAAAATGGTATTAGTGGTCCAGTAGAAATTGTACAAATTGATGGTGCAGCTGTTCCCATGATATTTGATTCAGGGGCAAAAATAACAATTATTCCCAGAGATACATTTGGAAAACATCTTAAGACCACAGTTAAGTTATTCAAACCAGATATTTATCCTAAGGGTTATGGTGGTGAGCCCATTAAGTTGTTAAGCTATTTTATGGGGTCTATACAATTTAAAGATAGGTTCACAGCAGGGAATATCTATGTCTTCATAAAAGGTGACTCTCTTATTAGTTGGCTACACCAGAGGGATTTGAAGGTATATCTTGATTCTAATGAAAATCCTCCGGACAGGCTGAAAGACAGAGAAGGTCTTGACACAGTAACTAGTTCTAGGCACAATATGAATAAGAATTTCCAGAAGTGTTTCAGAATAAACTTGTCTGTTAAAAGGACTATGTGCATAAGATTAACATAAAGAATGGAACCACACCTGTAGTTGTTATAATGGTAGGAGGGAGGAGTGTGGTATTCTGAGCATAGAATGTACATTAAGAGAATGCTTATAATGTAACCAGGGAAACCGGGTGGCAGTTGATCGGAGGAAAGAAGAAGCATTTGTGAAGGCTGGGGTGTACTTAATCCTACTTAAATAAATATGGAGGCATCTTCACTTAACATTGTCTCTCTACATCTTTTCAAAATACTTGTGGATAGATGTACATCTTACCTGACTAGGAAAGCACTTTGCTGATTGGACTAAGTTGTACCTGGCTAATAAAAGGGGAAACAGTAACACTGGAGGCGGATCCTTGCTGCAATTGGACTTTTATCACACTAGGCGTTCCAGATCAGTTTAGAAACATGAAATTGGATCTAGAAGAGGGCTGTGGGATAAATGACATTACATAGCATATGAGACCAAACACCCATCTTCCAAAACCCACAAACCTCATAAACCCACCCATTCAGAGACAGACACCAACATATAGTAACAGAGAACCAATCAGACTCAGATATCAAGAGTTAATCATAGACACGTTTATGTAACTACTCATCAGAAACTACTCATCACCCTTCACCCTCAGGGACACCCCTTTACAGGGAGACATACACTCATTGATATCAAATTTTAGGCACCCGACCACGGGCCAGATGTGCCAAAGCATTTTACCCATTCTGTGTCTATGGGAAAAAGCTTTCGTACATATGGCCCCACATTCTTAAAATAGACATCCCCCACGCAACTTCATTTACCCTAGCACAATCTAGTAACCATGCAATTCCTCTTATACCAGCAGCCGCCAATGCTTTTATGGAAATGAATAAAGGGGCCTAAATATTTTCTTAGGAACCTGCTGCTTGGGCTGCAGAATGTTGAGAACCAATTACACACCCCTGCAAATTGCAATGCACTACATCAGAGTTAAAATCTAGTGCCAGACACTTACACTCACCCATGCAGTCAGTCTACACCATACCATCAATCTTTGCAAAGCACCTACTGTAGGACCCAGTCATCATCAAACACCTCTTGTGTCATGGACAAACAGTAAAATACCCAAATAATTTCAAACACTCTACTTTCTTCAGACCCCTATACATTTCAGCAAACACCCGGGCACAGTATTTGACACGCCAGTCATCCATTTAAACCTATAGACACCCACTCTTGTAGCAGTCACTCACCTACAACATATAGACATCCATACTGGCACATCCACTGGCGCATCATGTAGAAACATCAGCTTCTAGACATGTAAACCATTTTTTACTGCAAATGAAACCTTTGTACACCAGTTTACCTCTGAAATCACTCGCTGACTTTATCTTTACCTTTTATCGCGTACTGTGCTCTGCTGCCTAAGTTTGAGCTCTACAAATCCCACTTACATACTGCCTACTGATATGCAAGTAGAAAGTCATCCATTGCCAGAAACTATGATATACCAAAAGTCATGACACACCAAATATACACAAGGGACCTCACTCACACAAATCCTCATCAGAAAAAAGAATTTTAAAATCTCCCTTACAAGACCACGCATGTGACCCAAATTGTTCATAGAGCTACACATGCTATAAGACACACACACAAGGTGTGGCACACATGTAACCAGTTGGATACATCATCTCACTAAGAGATATTACTCACCCACAATCAAAATTGAATACAAGGCTCCTACAATCACCCAAGCACAAGCTAAAAATATACCAGAACATGTCTTTACAAAACAGTCACTCCGACACCGTATTGCAACGATACACAATCAAACTTCTGATTATCCCAAACATACAGCATGGCACCAAAGTCTCTCTTGCACAGAAAGCGAGACTCATATACATAATGCATCAGATACCAGGCATAACACTGGAAAAACATGATGAGGCAGACAACTTAGGGCATGGATGTCATGAACGAGCAGAGCGGGGGCAGTGTAGGGTATTTTTCAGATGGGTAACTGATCAGAACACACATGATATAGTAGAATCTGTAGGTAATTCTGTGAGCAGGGCCTCATAAGCATCCATCTGCTCCTCTCTTTTGAGATCTATCATCTACTGGACATGTCGGTAAAAGCAAAGTCAAAGAACGAAAAAGCGTCATGGAGCCAACTGGTCACCCTGCTCATCCACGGGCAGCACGCTCCCCCAGCCCATTCAAAACTACTAAAACACAAGGAAGAAATTGTGGTATTCCACACCGATACGCCAAGTGCTTTCTCCATTGGTGCTCTCCTTCCTCTTATGAGGCTTACTTGGAGGGCCTGAGGTTAATTGTGAGACCCCCTCAAATTAGATCACCCTACTTGCAGATCTCAGATCTCTCTCTCTCTAACAAGGTAGACTGTCAGGGAGGCAACATGCTGGGTACACCCTTTTCTTTATGAACGGGCCGGAGAGCAGTGCATGCAGAGTGCAGTGTGCGTACAGTGTAAGTGTACGTGCATGACGATGGTCTCGTAAAGCACAAAGTACAATCACACTACCAAGTGCATTTACAGCACAGGATGCATGTATAGCCTATTCTGTATTAGTGTGGGACTGAGTGCAGTGCAAGTAGAGTACAGAGCATGTTTAGAGTGCCAAGTGTATGCACGCTACCCCGGGCATATACAATGCCCTTTAAATTCACTGCTCCTAGTGTATGTACGCGGCAATGTGCTTGTGAAAAACTGAGTATAATCACAATGCAAGCGCATTTTCATTGCAGGATGCCTGTACAAAAATTTGAAATTGATCTTGATTGATTTTGATCTGATGGTGGAAGGCACAGTGCGCGTGTTGAACGTTGGGCTTTTTGCAGGACTTAGCCACATCTTGCTGTAGTAGCAGATGCAATCACCTCGCCAGACAGTGGAAGTGTATTGTCTGCATTGCTATAGCTTGAGGGTGGGGAGCAGACACTGAAGTGAAAAAAAAAACAGAGACCAGGCTCGCCTTAGAAATTCAATAAGGGCCTTGTTAGGAATGTACTACTTATTGGTTGTTTTTCCTGAGCAGTGTTGGTAGAAGGTAAGTGTGACTGCAGTTTCTATTGTTCAGCTGAGGTCATTTCTTGGCAAGGCCTTTCATTCTCAGTGTCTGATTAGTGCTACAGGAAGGCTAAATGACAGCCAGATACAAGATCGTACATTTCATTGTGCCTGTGATGTGGGTGCTTATTGGACACAGACCCAGTGTTACCTGCTTTGAGAAGCATTACTTTACACAAATTCACTAAAACAGACTGTTTTCTCCATTGCCCTGACCGATCATCTTAGAGCAAGGGGAAGAGTATCGCAGGCACTAATGATTAATAATACAACACACCTGATTTCTGTTTTCCTTCTTTCACATTTTTTAGAAAACTCAGACAATATTTATTTTAATTCTATTTACTCATGGGTATTGGTGGTGTGTGTGTGTGTGTGTGTGTGTGTACACACTGGTGTTATTATGGCCTACGATGCTATTGCAACACATGAAAATAATGTTTCATCTTTCTACAGTTTGCATGCATTCTCAAAAGGATGCTACATTATTCCTAAAATCCATGCAGGAAAACTGACTATGACCTAAACCTTCTGATTCTCAACTCTCCTTTTTCTTTCAAATGATTCTCGTATTCTGTTCCATCCTCTGCATGCCTGCTTTCTCCTAAGAATAGTCTGCTCTGAGGTCACAGGCATGTACGTATTAATCCCTATTATTCTATGACTGCCGGTGCCCACACCTAGGGCCATATTTATACTTTTTGACGCAAAACTGCGTTAACGCAGTTTTGCGTCAAAAAGATTAGCGCCGGCTAACGCCATTCTGAAGCACCATGCGGGCGCCGTATTTAATCAATGACGTTAGCCGGTGTTAGCCGCCGGCGCTGCCTGGTGTGCGTGGAAAAAAACGACGTACACCAGGCAGCGCCGGCGTAGGGGGATATGGGGCTTGGGCGTCAAGAAATGGGGCAAGTCAGGTTGAGGCAATTTTTTCACCTCAACCCGATTTGCGCCATTTTTTTCGACTCCCAACCCCCATAGAAATGACTCCTGTCTTAGCAAAGACAGGAGTCATGCCCCCTTGCCCAATGGCCATGCCCAGGGGACTTATGTCCCCTGGGCATGGTCATTGGGCATAGTGGCATGTAGGGGGGCACAAATCAGGCCCCCCTATGCCACAAAAAAGAGAAAAAAAAACCACTTACCTGAACTTACCTTAATGTCCCTGGGATGGGTCCCTCCAGCCTTGGGTGTCCTCCTGGGGTGGGCAAGGGTGACAGGGGGTGTCCCTGGGGGCATGGGAGGGCACCTCTGGGCTCCTTCAGAGCCCACAGGTCCCTTAACGCCTGCCTTTTGCAGGTGCTAAAAAACGGCGCAAAAGCGGCCGTACGTCATTTTTTTTGACCCGCCCACTCCTGGGCGTGAATTTTGCCCGGGAGTATAAATACCACGCACATGCCTCGGAGTCGATTTTTTAGACGTGAACGCCTACCTTGCATCTCATTAACGCAAAGTAGGTGTCCACGCTAAAAAATGACGCAAACTCCATGGACTTTGGCGCTAGACGCATCTAACGCCAAAGTATAAATATGGAGTTAGTTTTGCGTCGGAATTGCGTCAAAAAAAACGACGCAATTCCGGCGCAAACGGAGTATAAATATGCCCCCTAATTTCCAAGTTCACAACCTTCTATATCACATAGATGTCTTTGTATTAGGCCATACGGGCCCGTGCAGATTGATGAATAGATAGATCACATATCCCTTTTTAGTGCATTTGAAAATTCTATTGATTGTATTTTTGTCAAAGCTGAAATATAATGTTAAAATAATAGTTCTTCTCCTGCAGTATCTCATGTATATGCTAAAGAAGCAAGTATTAGGGAGAATCATGTGATGTAATGTGGAACTGAGATGGGGGTGCATTTGGGTCATGATGGAATTGCACTGCCGAAGGTGCCAACATAGAATACGTTCATTCTAAGTTATTTTGTTATAAAATCAAAATAAAGATATATAGGGGAGTAAGGCAAGGTTGTGTATTAGCTCCTACCGTGTTCCTACTTTATGTCAATAATCTGCCTGCCCACCTTGATCCATGTAAGTATGATGCCACATGTTTGGCCAAAAGGAAGGTCCCAGCACTCCTGTTTGTGGATGACACCTTACTGATCTCGAAATCCCCCATGGGAATTCAAAATCTGTTAGATTGGTTTTGTGACTTCTGCAGGCAGAGAGATCTGGAGATTAGTCTGAACACAACAAAGTACATGGCCTTGAATCACTGCCACTCGACCTGCCCACACCTGGCTCTTAATGGTGTCCCTCTGAAGAGAGCTTTAACATTTGATTATCTAGGGTACACTCCCACAGAGCAATTTGGTTGGACGGCTCAGATCCAGAAGTGCAAATTCCAGCCAGAGCACTATATAGGAGGCATCCTAAGGGACCTGTGGGGCTCTAGCTTTCACTCCCTATCCCAGGCCCCTTCAAATTTATAACCTACAAGCATTTGGGGGTGGGGGCTTAATATTGTTGGAAACTTTGGGGGCATAAGAATGCTAGCGATATGGAGCTGGTGGAGAATCGTACTTTACAACTCCTCGCCAATCTCCCTGCTAGTACTCCACTTATTCCCCTCCAGTTGAAACTTGGACATAGACCCCTTAGCCACAGGACAGGACTCAGACCCCTGCTGTATTGGAGGAGGATCTGGGCTTCTGCAGATTTAGCATCCTATAGGATGGGATTTGAGGACATTTTAAAGCTTCCTGGAATTGTCAAGATTCCATGGTTTGGGCATAATAAATCCCGCCTGTCAGAGCTAGGGTGGGAGAACCTCCGGACAAATCTGGAAACTGCATGCAGAGCCCCAAAGTCTCTATTCAAAGGGATCTATTGGAGGCACTTGGATTGCGGGTTACACAGAACTGCGAGGCTGGGCTCTCTGACCTATGTTTTTATGGCGTTCAAAAATGTCTACTCTTTAGAAGAGTATATGGACTCAATTGAGTCCCTGCTTTCAAAAACCCTGTGTGTTACATTCCGGAGTGGGATCTTGCTGCTTCACACGGTTACTGCCAAATGGCAACATCCTTCCTCAGATCAAGACATGTCCTGCCCCTTCTGTCCAGAAGCTAAAGAGTGTGTGATCACGTCCTCTTTTTTTGCCCTTATTGTCACGTCCTCAGGAGGAAGTGGATTTTTTTGTTGTGCCTCAACATAGAGACTAGGTATTTCAGGTCAGCCTCTAGGATATTAAGATCCAACACAGTACAACCAATTGTTTTTGCCATCTCTCGATTTTTGTTTTGTATGTGGAGACGTAGACAAAAGGGCATTTATCTGATGCTGTAATGGCTGAATGGTGAGATAGCAATTTATGTCCCTTTTCAAGTGGTGATGTTTAGCTGTTGACACAGCCACGTTTCCATTTTATGCTTGTTTTTTTAATCTGTCAAGTGTATACCTTTTAATGTATTTAATGAACTATGCATGCATTTTATCAGCCATGCTGCTCTAACTTGATCCTTTTGATTTTATTGAGATGCTGTTGAATGGTTTTATTATATTTTGTATTATATTCTTTTTTATGTGTTTTTATGCAAACTGCCGAAAAATTCCATACTTAAAAATAAAGAGTTTGCCCCCACACTGTGATAGTTAAAAGTTTTGTTCACAAGCAGGTCCTTGACTAGACTGACACTTGTGAAATTAATGTCAGTCATCAATCTATATCCTTACTTAATAAATCACAAGAGCCGAAGATTTCTCACTTTACCCAACACCAGTCTTTTTTCTGACCCAATGTTATGACCTTTCCACCATAGAAACCTACAAGAAGAACATAACTATTACAGCTATCACAGACTTCATTTTTTAAACCAAATCTAGCATACATTTTGTTAGGAATATATTGGATGTAAACTACCCTAATTTGTATTCCATTCGTTGAGTAACCAATACATATCATCTTTCATGGCACATAAAACCCCATTGAACGCACCGTTTTGTGACTCAAGTACTGATGTGATTTTATGCCACTATGGTTCATAACCTTCCTCTCTCCTCACCTTTGCAGTAGTTTTGTTAGGTATATGAAGCATTTCTGAGGCAAGAAGATATTGACATAATAACATGACTTTCTCAAAGAAAGTGTGGCTTGAAAAGCTTTTGACAAATTCCAGTAGTAGATTGAGATTACCTTTTCTTAGAAAGCCCATGTTAATGGACAGCCCATTCCATTTTTCAAGAGGACTCCTGTCAAACCAGCACCCATCCATCGAACAGCCATGAATGGGGATGTTCACTGATCCTTTTATTTTAGATATTTTGACCAGCAAATTCCTTACATATGTGTTGATCTTGTTAACTATGTGAATAAGCAGTTACATATTAAAGCAGCTGTGAATATGAAATTGTTCAGTAATGCTTGGTTGGAAAATTAATTTGGGGCCCATGGATTCCTTTCAGTGAACTCAGCCCCACTATTATCAGTGTCAGTGCCTGGAAGATGTTGACCCCAAAGTATCTTGCAGACATCTTCTCTTCTTGGGATAGTTTGTTATCTTCATCACCTAAATTCCAACTGTCATCTGAAAGGCTCCCATTCGCACTGCTGCACGCCTCTTGAAATTCCTCAGGAACTACATGAAGGTCTCTGTCACCCTCCCCCAGCAAGTGAAAAGGTTTACTCTGTGCAATTTTAAATCATTTAGAGGGCATAGTTTCTATCAACAGCACAGGTAATTAGATTTAAAAGGTTTTAAAATGTTCAGTGACAGCACAGGTTTAAGTTCAGCACTCTCACTAAAAAGCCTCAATTATTCACTGATGTGTTGTGTAAAATTTCCCCTGGTACTACCTATAACCAAAAAACAGGTAAAGTTTATTGTCAATCTATAAAACTAACAGTACAGATAAAGAATCGGCACCCTCCTTCACAATCATTCTGACTTGTTTGTGGCAGCATTTTAAATTATCCTTGTAACACTCCATATATCTCATCAGTAGCATATGAAATCATTTTCTGCCAAAGCAATAGCAAACATTTGTAATAAGAAATTCTGACTACAGCACCAAGAAACAGAACCACCCCTCAACACACGTGCATCTGTGTCAGAGAACCTTCTGTCAGAGGGACGGCTAGCAGTGTTGCCAGATTTTGAGACCGATCCAAGCCCAAAGGTATCCAAGTACAAGCCCAAATTCAGCCCAACGCAGAGCAGTATCGACTTAAGTATCAGCCCAAAGAGGAAACTCTCAAATTGTACCAAAATAGGTTCCGAAAATATTTAAAAGTGAATCCTAAAGTCGATTTAATATAGATATAGTAGAAGGAGGAACATTGGGCAACAATGGGCTTCTGCAATAATGCCTAAAGTCTATCTATACACTCATTTTGATGACCAGTCCCCACTGTGGCCTTCTGACACCACAAATAAATTATGTAACGGATGGGAAAGCAGTGCTGAAAGGCAGGAACTTAAAAGAGCCCTCTTAAATAAAAAGCTATATCCCAAAGCAATCACTGCCTCTGCACCCCTCTTCCGGTCTATTTCTGTTTCTGTAGTTTTCTTTTAATCAAAACCCAGAAGCCCAAGGCCAGAAATGGAAAACTAGACAGGATAGGGGGTCTCATGTTTTTCAGGATTTGCTGGGCTCGCTTAAGGTACTGGTAGAGTAAGATAGTCTCTTCATCAGCGTACCCAGGGCTTTAAGTGGGCCAGTTGCTGCCGGTGCTAAGCACTGGCAGTTATAAAAAAAGAGAAGCTGAGACGGGTCCCTATTGGGGTCTTCATGTTAGCCCTCACCCTGGGCAGGAAAATAAATCTTTACTTGGGGTACTACCAGACATCACCAGCCTTTGATGTAATCCTGTGGAGACTCCTGTGTTATGCAGGTGCCACGAAGTAGCTAATCAGAAGATGTGATCACCTGTTAGTGATCTGAAAGTGCACCCCATGGTGATCTGCAGCAGGTGTGAAGGGCAGTGCCCAGGCTCAGGCTCTACATTTAACAGGTCTGCAGTGATAAAGCATGGGCTGCTGCCAAGTATTACCAGATTCTAAACATCCTTCAGGCCCACAATAAATATAAGCGTTTAACAAATAGTTTCATTTAATGTTTCTAATGGAGTGGTATAGTTATGTCAATGTATTATAATTAGAGAACTGAAACATTTTCACTTTTATTTGCCACAAAGTCGTTGTTACTCATTCATCTTCTGCAGCTAACAACCATTGATAAAGCCAACAGTCTGGGCTTGTTTTAAGTGCATGCCAGTTGTTCTGTTATAAATCTGGATGCAATAACAGACATAGGTACTGAAAATATTGTTCAGGTAGCAGTACGTCAGTGCATGTACATATTTACGCCATGCCCTTTATTACTTAAGTTACCCCTCTTTGAGAGACCCCTAGTTTTGTCAACCCACTTAAATTACTGGGTGTACCCTTTCCCTATTAAATTCACAACAGACTTCATGTGTACTCTTTTTTTTTTTTAGGGGTCTTTACTAACACATCCTTATGTATAATTGTTATTAAACTGCGTACATGTGTTCTGACCAGTAGGAAAGGCTCTTTGAACACCCCCTTCCGTAAGTGTTTCATGAATAGCCCTTAGCAAACATGTGCTACCATTCCTTCACATTCAGTCAGTTCTCAATACAGTTTTTGGTCTTCAGGCATTTTTTTGCATGTGTTATAATAACAATGTACAAAGAAAAGGTCTATTTAAAAGAAAAAAGATCTTGATTGTGCACTACCGTTAGCAGGAGTCAGGAGTATGCACACTGTAACGGAACCAGCATTGTGTTTTTTTTTACCCCTTGTTCCCATACAAACTGTCCAGGTTCGAAATGCACTGTGTCAAATCATAAGTTATTTTCCTTACATTAACTACTAAGTTTTACTGGATTCCCATCACAGGAACTAAATCCAATAAAATACTAGGGAAGGTGACCTTCCATCCAATATGGGGAATCTTGAACTCTGGGACCACTTCTTACTAACTCCAACAGCCCTGCCAAGTACCATGTTTCAGGGGTTAGACTAACATATTTTAGTGCTAGTGTCCAAATCAGTGCACTGAAATACTTTAGTCACGCATTTATAGCGGCCCACGAACCACCAGAGGCGCAATAATAGGAGATGCTGAGAGTGCGCCGGCAGCAAGCGTGCTATCAGCTGGTGTGCAGGTAATCATTAAGACACATCATAAATCATGAATGAAGTCGGGCCCAGTGCTACCAACATGTAATGTCTTGCTCAGTGGCACATCACCACTGCCTGCCATGGTCATAAAAACTGTTTTCCAGATGCAAGGAACTCTTGTCCTCCTCATTGGCCCAGGCACTGCACAGACAAATCCCCCAAAATCACCAAAGTATTTAGATCTTGGGACAGTGCCATGCCAGTTGTTATCTTCAGCAAGGCTCCTGTCCAGGAGAAGTATAATCCTGGGGCCATGGCCACCCCAACCCCTATCTAGTAGATAATACAATGATTGCTGTCGGGTGAAAACACTGGAGGACCACCTTTGTTCCATGAATTGACCCCTTGGAACAGGGCAATGGGACCGGGAACACACAGTGACAGTGAAATCCGAGATGCTGCCCAGTGCTAGGGAGCAGCCTGCTGCAGTGAAAGGATCACTGTCCAAGGCAAGAGCTGGCTCCTGGCAGATGTCTCAGTCAATCTGCAATATGCCTGGCACAAGTCATTCTGCGTCCCAGTGGTTCCCAGAACAGCTAGGCCCCAGTTCGATGGTACTTTTTGCTGGCTCAACCTGGTTAGGCAGTCACCTCTGGTTGGTATAGGTGAGTCAGTCCGACAGAAGAACACTGAACTGAGTTCAACTATTTTTAATTGGTCTTTTAAATTTGAGCAGCTGCATACAAAAGTACGTGTGCACACACCTCAACATTGTTAACGCGTCCCGACCTATCTATTTAATTTATACGGGGACTCGTTTGGGCCAATGAATCTTTTGACCCTGATTGGGGACTCCTTAAGACGAGACAGCTATTTGGCAGTTCAATCAACAGATCAATCACTTCATCAATATTCACAATAACTAATCGATTCGCTTTACCGATATCCTCCCATAAGACTAAAACACCATGACTTTCCAGGCAGTAAATGATCACGCAAAGCTAAGAAAGGTTAAGATATTTATTCCCTATTAGTTACAATTCTAGAGTCAAGTTTATTAGTCTCAATATCCATAAGCACATCAAAAGCATTATAATATGGCAACTTGAATAAGACGTTATCAAAGCAAAAATCAGAAACATCAGAACAAAGCACAATGTCAACATGAATCAACTTTAGCAGGGTATCATTAACGCAGTATCCAACAAAGCAAAGATTCAGTCACTTGTCTATTTGCTCCCAATATTAGTGAATTCCTCAACTAACCTCTAATTAGCATCAGCATGTTGGGCTTCATGCAAAACAATTTAGTAACACAAATTTAGAAAACATCTAAATATGGTCCTTATCAAAAGAGCAGTTGGTACCTAGAAAGAAAAGGCAAACAGACAATTACAATTCATTATCATATAGTTACCCTCTGTAATGGGTCAGCATACAGAGTCAGTCTTCGTCCTCAGGACAGCAGTCAATTCGCCATCAGCCATGATAAGCAGCAAAGTCTCAGCAAGATAGGGTGAGAAGGAATGCTTCCCTCATAAGGAGGAGAAGTGTGTTAACGGGCAAAGAGAGGATGAGGATGGTTTAGGGTATCAGAACAACCAAGTCCTAAAGCAGGGTACCACAGCAAGTGTGTCCCTCAGCAAAAGGCACGTAATGGCTAGATAATAGCATCAAAGTGGCGAGGAAGAATGCCAAGAATGGCTGATTTCTCCTTGTGTCACGTTGTTATATTGAATCTGTCGAACAAGTCTCTAATTTCCAATTGGGCAATATTTGGTGCATCGTTATCTCTGTCCAATAATCCATTGATCACCTTATTAGAATTTTCACTTAAGACAGTTCTCATGCAGTTTATTGGTTCCTGTGATTGACGTCTTCAGTGGGTAGAATGTCAGGTAAGAAAAGTTACACTCCTCGCTCCAGTCAGTAGTTCCATTGTCTTTACCAGTTTAGGCGACCTTGTAGCTGTTCAGAATTACACTGTTGCATTCAGCAAGAATGTCTCCTTGAGCAGGTCGGGTCTCATGAGAAAGAATTTACTACGGTTACACACACATCTCTAGCTTCTGGAAAAGTACAGTTTCACGTCTTTTAGGAAGACAGAACATTGCACGTTAGAAAAAAACATTTAATATGAGACCAGGCAGCTAGGCCCAGACGCTGCTAACTAAGGCCTTGTGATTAATTCAGAAAAACCTTAATACAAAATTCATAGTGCAAATACAGAAGCATACATGAGTACATTATTCATTCATTATTAGTCAGTGTCATTAATCATCCTATACATTGGTGGCCACTCCCCGTGGGCACATTTCAAACGCGTGCATTAATATTTATTCTACCACGTTTTCTATTCAGCATCATTTATACATTATTTTTCAAACTTTTCCTGTTAATATTGAATAGAAAAACTACACTCCAACAATCCCTCCTCTGATGACTCTTGTCATCACACAAATCCTTTCTTTCACAAAATCTTTCATTTTCTAAATTCCGTCAACTCAATTTCTTCCCTTGGTTTTGCCTTTTCATATTTTGCTCTGAACATTTTCTCCCTTTTCTTTTCTTCCCTCCTCGCATTACATTTTGCCAATTTTGCTTTCATTCTTTTACTAATTTTGAATGATAACCATAATCCAAATAAACAAGCCAAAACAATCAATATTCCCTGTATTGTTTTTGCCAATATCCCATGCCAAATATTACTAAACCATCTTCCCACTTTAACAAGTCCCTTTCCAACCTTTTCCCAAACTCCTGGTTCTTTCAGCTCCTTCAAATCTGCACTATCTCTTGTGAGATTAGTTAGCATACTTCTAATCTCATTACTATTATCAGGTATGTAGGCATAGCAGTGACGCTCATTAAGCATCTTACAGACTCTGCCATTTTTCGCTAGAAGAATGTCTAAAGCAAGCCTGTTTTGAAGAGTCATAGCCCTCTCCGCAGCAAGTTTAGTATCCATCAGGAGTATAGCTCCTGTAAAATTTGTCAGCATGTTATCCACAATAGTAGACAACTTTCGAATCTTTATGGAGTTCAAAATAACTCCCACTGAAGGAATTATTGCTCCAAATATGTCTCCTACCACACCAGCAGCAGTCTCTCTCTTTTGTCTAGTACGAAGTAATTCAGACACCTTCGGAAACTTCTTTAAGTCCTCTAACTGATATATCTTTGGGAAGACTATCCCCAAATAACATGTCCCATACCATCCCTTTGGAAGAAGGTAATAAGCATTAAGTCCACAAATATAATAGACCCCAGGGATTGCTGGATCCTGTCCATTTACCATGAAAGTCCACTTATTTTGAAACAAGAACACATGCTTACATTCACTCATTCCCACAAACACATTGTCATAATATGACTTAGGTCGCGTTATGCAAAGCTTACCCAGATGTAGTGCATCTAAAGCTAATTTCCCTTGTCCCCTAACTCTATTGTAACTCCCACTATTAATAAAGGATCGTTGCTGCAAGCCTTTTTCTAACTTCCCTTTCAGAACTTCTTCTATCTTCAGTGTGATCTAGAAAGTTTTTCTCTACAGGTGTAAGCAAGCAAGTCAAATTATTGCGGTGTGCATAAGATGTAGTAATTGCCCCTCTCGCTTCAAAGAACCCTTTCACTAACTTTATGGCATAATATTTAGCTACGCTATTCAAATCTTCTATGATAGGCACATAAGAAAACATCAGGTCGTAGTTGGAATAGAAATATTGCACCTCTTCTTGGTTATAGAAATGTGTTAGTAACAAACTACAGCTTATCCCATAGGTTAGGGGCAAACTATGATAGGTAACTCTCTCTTGCACTGAAACAGGAATTTGTGTACACACATAACAAGCTTTCGCATCCATGGTATCAACATATTCACTCAGCAAGCGATAGAAAACCTTAGTAGGCAGTTCTCCCTTTGTGTTAGTGCCTTCATGCAAATACTTTGTATCTTGCTCAAACCTCTCCCAAGGTGTTAGTGTAGCAGTTTCAGGAATTGTAGCATTGTTAGTCTCATTCTCATCCACCAATCGCATTTCAACAAACAAAGCTATAATGAATATCACACATACAATGCCCAAAACAACACCCAAATATTTACATCGCCTACTTCCTCCATTATCATCTCCCGTGCTAGGCATGATCTGTAAAGAATCAGAAAGCAGAATGCTATAAGTGTAAACAACCAATCGAGGATGGGTTAAAACTTTTTTTCTCCTCTTGTTTTTTCCCGGCAAAGCTAAGTAAAGTCTCTCTTTGGCAAGTATTTACAGATTTACATTCACTCCCAGGATCCTTGTCAATTCGGTTAGCAGCTTGTCACAATCAGTTTTCAAAAGGTCAATTCAGGTTAACAGTGTCACATCCGGTAACATATCAGTCTCTTTTCTCAGCTTCTTTTAGCTCAATTTCAACTTAACACAATCTCTTTTCTTTGTAGTCAAACTCAGGTACCATAGTATTGACCTGGGACTTCTCGATCAAAACAGAATGCCACGAATTCTTGTTGCCACTCAGCTGATGTTGCGTATGCCCATTCAGGACCTGCGTACCTTCTATTTGCTACTCTCTTTCTTTTCAACTTGCGGTCCCCCTGTAATTCTCCTTCGCTTAGGTCTTCTTTCCTCGTTGTATCGACCTCTTTTTTGATTGTCTCATTACCGACCACCTTTCCTTTAGTCACTTGCGATTCTGGCCACCTATCTCCCTTTAAAGTCCCTCTGTTGTCTAACTTTCAGAGTTGTAGCTCAATGCCCTCCTCTTGTTCTATGGTGTTTTTTCTTGCTGGACCTGCAATTGGCTCAGGAGGAGTCCGGACACTCTGACTCTCTTCCGCCTCAACTCCCTCGCCTTCTGCGTCTGTCAGGGGCTCTACTTCAAACCCATATCTGTCAGCTTCTGGAAGAACCCTTCTTTGGGTTGGTCCTCCTGGCGCCTCAGTTGAGATAGGCTCACCGTCACTCCTCTGGGTCCCGTTTACTGTTTGAGTGACCAAGCCGTCCTCAACGGGCTCTCCTTCTGTCTCTGTTCCCCTTTGATTACTCTCCGGCCCTGAGACTTCCTTTTCTGCTGTTGTTACTTTCGACAATTCAAGTTCCTCATCAGTTGGACACGTCACCTTCTTTGTGTGACTGGCATGGATCCAGTTTGGAATTCCCACACACTTCACAGCAGTAGTATTGTTGTCAGTATTACTTGATATGGCCCCTTCCACCGTGGCTCCAAACACAACTTCCTCACATGTTTGTTGATGACAACCCAGTCACCAGCTTTCAGGTTCTGACCTGGATCACTTATCGGTGGCAATGTGGTGGCTTCCACCTGGTGAGAGAAAGAGCGGACAACGTCGGCCAGACCCTTGCAGTAGTCCAACACCATATCATCCGTGATATTCACAAGAGCATTTGTAGGCACTGCGGGCAGTCTCATAGTTCGGCCCATGAGAATTACACGAGGAGACAGTCCTGTTTTCTTGTTGGGTGTGTTTCTCATTGACATTAGCACTAAGGGCAAAGCATCAGGCCATTTCAAATTTGTAGCTGCACACATTTTTGCCATTCTCAACTTCAGAGTACCATTCATCTGCCCCACTAGTCCTGAGGCTTCAGGGTGGTAACTACAATGCAACTTCTGTTCAATGTTTAATGCTGCACACAAGAGCTTAACCACCTCATTGTTGTAGTGACTTCCCCTATCTGATTCTAAAGAGATCGGAAACCTGAAACGCGGAATCAATTCCCTAAGCAGCAGCTTTGCTATTGTGAGACTGTCATTTCTGCATGTAGGATAAGCTTTAATC
Source organism: Pleurodeles waltl (assembly GCF_031143425.1). NCBI lineage: Eukaryota > Metazoa > Chordata > Amphibia > Caudata > Salamandridae > Pleurodeles > Pleurodeles waltl. Next base: position 1,301,775,239 of record NC_090440.1, read on the forward strand.
CAGTGACTAAATATGCACACAGTCACCAACACGTATCTCAGACCTCCACACACAGGCATCTCAATGAAATCCAATTGCATTCTGCTAAATAGACCTCCTGCTCTCCCAATGTGCCTCAAATTCACCATTGTCCCTTTCCCCGCATTCATCTGTTGACAGATGATGCAACAATTATGGGGGGTGATTAGTGAGTAATAGGCGCTCCTGCTCTAAATATATAGAATTGAACCTAAATATAATACACAGTGCAAAAGACTGGGGTTACACCCTCTCTATCCCCCAAAAAACGACAACAAAACGTTATCTAAATTGCAAAATTTGACATTTGCACACGTGAAACATATAAAGCACAACAGATTTCATAGAGTATTTAAAGTATACATATATTTATGCAGAGTGATATCAAATAAACATTTTAAGAATATTTCAATAGTGTAATTCACTCTCCAAATAATATCCTCCTGAGGTATAGGTTCCAAAATATTCAGTCCATTATTAAACAAAATCAAACGTTCATTGTATATTCTCCTCTACAGTCCGAAAATAGTATCCACATATCCAATTATATCCTACGTGATTGATCCCAAAAGTTATAAATTCAGTCCAGCGTCTTCGTCAACACGTGTTTCATCCGGGGAGTACCCCTGGATTTCATCAGGACCTCCTATAATAACATTTCCATGAACAAAGTTACAAAATGTGATTGTTAAATATCAAAAGCACTTGCACATTTGTTAAGTTCTAACATAAAGAAATACTAAGCCGTGGGAACCTATATAAAATCTATCATCATTAAATGTGAGGCAAATTACAATTGACAATCCAAAATTCCAAATGAACTATTATATGTGACATAAGCAACTAATCCCTCTACATATGCATGCACATACTCTATATAAACCACTGTGCTCAAAATGTAATTTATAAGAGACACTACTCATGATGATCCAGAATGTGACATCCATGTTCAAACTAATCATACCTTCCAAATATACTTGATTGATAGATACACTCAACGGTATTATGTATGATTTCCTAGTCTTTAATAAATCCAGCTGTAACACAGATAACATACCGCAAATATTAAGTATCAATTCCCTTCTAAAAAATATCACAGATTGTTCTTACTAAGGTATACAAGTGTGTTACACTCACCCAATATATCTGTATCTTCCATTAGCCTCCAAGTGTTAAAAGATATTCTCTATAACCCTGTAAAAATCATGTAGAAATGTAATGTTTAGGATCCTTTTGATCCCTGCACCGAAACCTCCACACACTGTAGAGCTTCAAATATATAAATAAATAAGTAAATTTCCCCATGTTATACACTTACCGGCTAGTGTGATCGAGCGAGTACGCATTCAGTTATTCAAGCCGAGGCTCTGTAAGCTCTAACTATTTAAGCGTCTCTCTTGTAGTAAAAAGAGAAGATGGACTAAATCAGCTACCATCTCCACTTCCGGGATGGTAGAGATCGATGACGGACTACATTTTCTTTAACCCCTTCTGTGCCGCGGACGTAGTGGTTACGTCCCGCGGCACAGTGCTGCTGTGCCGAGGACGTAACCACTACGTCCTCGGCACACAGCCCAGAGGGAGCGCTCTCGCTCCCTCTGTGTGCTTCCCCCCACCCCCCCAAAGTCAGGGATGGAAGGGGAAGCCCTTCCCCTTCCACCCCCGACCCCCCCACCCCCCCCATAATGACGTCAGCGCGCGATCGCGCGCTGACTTCATTATGGGGATTTCGCCGCACAGGAAGCCATTTGCTTCCTGTGCGGCGACGAGGAAAGAGGTGAGTTCCTCTTCCCGGTGGGTGGGGGGTTTGGGCTAAAGAGGCACCGGGGGAAAGGAAAGGCTTTTCCTTTCCCCCGGTGTCTCTTTGAGCATTCCTGCTGCCCGATCGCATTGCGATCGGGCAGCAGGAATGCCCACTAGACACCAGGGATTTGTTTTTTTTGTTGTTTGCTCGTGTTTCTTGCTGGCGGGGAGCGGCCCCTTGGGCAAGGGTCGCTCCCCTTGTGGGGGCAATTAGTTACGGCCATTTCTGCCCCCCTTGGGGGCAGATTGGCCTACTTTTTAGGCGGATCTGCCCCCAAGGGGGGCAGAAACCACTGGATCACCAGGGAATTATATTTTCTGTGCAGGTATGTTGGGAGGGGGTGCCCCCTTGGGCAAGGGGCGCCCCCCCCAAGGGGGCAGAGAACTGTTGGCCATTTCTGCCCCCCTTGGGGGCAGATCGGCCTATTTTTTTTAGGTCCATCTGCCCCCAAGGGGGGCAGAAGCCACTTAGGCACCAGGGATTGTGTGTGTAGTGGATGGGGGGGCGCCCCCTTGGGCAAGGGTCGCTCCCCTTTGGGGGGCATGTCTTTTAGGGCCATTTCTGCCCCCCTTGAGGGCAGATCAGCCTATTATTTTTAGGTTGATCTGCCCCAAGGGGGGCAGAAACCACTAGAACGCCAGGGATGTTTTTTTATGTGTTTATTTTTGTGGGGGGGCGTCCCCTTGGGCACGGGGCGCCCCCCCAAGGGGGGCATTGACCTGTTGGCCATTTCTGCCCCCCCTGGGGGCAGATGGGCCTATTTTTCTAGACCCACCTGCCCCCAAGGGGGACAGAAGCCACGTAGACACCAGGGATAGTGTGTGTGTGTGTGTGTGTTAGTGGATGGGGGGGGGCTTGGGCAAGGGTCGCCCCCCACTTTGGGGGCACATGTACCCAGGCCATTTCTGCACCCCTTGGAGACAGATCAGCCTATTATTTTTAGGCTGAACCACTAGAACGCCAGGGTTTTTTTTTTTATGTGTTTATTTTTGTGGGGGGGCGTCCCCTTGGGCACGGGGCGCCCCCCCAAGGGGGGCATTGACCTGTTGGCCATTTCTGCCCCCCCTGGGGGCAGATGGGCCTATTTTTCTAGACCCACCTGCCCCCAAGGGGGGCAGAAGCCACGTAGACACCAGGGATAGTGTGTGTGTGTGTGTGTGTTAGTGGATGGGGGGGGGCTTGGGCAAGGGTCGCCCCCCACTTTGGGGGCACATGTACCCAGGCCATTTCTGCACCCCTTGGAGACAGATCAGCCTATTATTTTTAGGCTGATCTGCCCCCAAGGGGGGCAGAAACCACTAGAACGCCAGGGATTTTTTTTTATGTGTTTATTTTTGTGGGGGGGCGTCCCCTTGGTCACGGGGCGCCCCCCCAAGGGGGGCATTGACCTGTTGGCCATTTCTGCCCCCCCTGGGGGCAGATGGGCCTATTTTTCTAGACCCACCTGCCCCCAAGGGGGGCAGAAGCCACGTAGACACCAGGGATAGTGTGTGTGTGTGTGTGTGTTCGTGGATGGGGGGGGGCTTGGGCAAGGGTCGCCCCCCACTTTGGGGGCACATGTACCCAGGCCATTTCTGCACCCCTTGGAGACAGATCAGCCTATTATTTTTAGGCTGATCTGCCCCCAAGGGGGGCAGAAACCACTAGAACGCCAGGGATTTTTTTTTATGTGTTTATTTTTGTGGGGGGGGCGTCCCCTCGGGCACGGGGCGCCCCCCCAAGGGGGGCATTGACCTGTTGGCCATTTCTGCCCCCCCTGGGGGCAGATGGGCCTATTTTTCTAGACCCACCTGCCCCCAAGGGGGGCAGAAGCCACGTAGACACCAGGGATTGTGTGTGTGTGTTAGTGGATGGGGGGGGGCTTGGGCAAGGGTCGCCCCCCACTTTGGGGGCACATGTACCCAGGCCATTTCTGCACCCCTTGGAGACAGATCAGCCTATTATTTTTAGGCTGATCTGCCCCCAAGGGGGGCAGAAACCACTAGAACGCCAGGGATTTTTTTTTATGTGTTTATTTTTGTGGGGGGGTGTCCCCTTGGGCACGGGGCGCCCCCCCAAGGGGGGCATTGACCTGTTGGCCATTTCTGCCCCCCCTGGGGGCAGATGGGCCTATTTTTCTAGACCCACCTGCCCCCAAGGGGGGCAGAAGCCACGTAGACACCAGGGATAGTGTGTGTGTGTGTGTGTTAGTGGATGGGGGGGGGGCTTGGGCAAGGGTCGCCCCCCACTTTGGGGGCACATGTACCCAGGCCATTTCTGCACCCCTTGGAGACAGATCAGCCTATTATTTTTAGGCTGATCTGCCCCCAAGGGGGGCAGAAACCACTAGAACGCCAGGGATTTTTTTTTATTTGTTTATTTTTGTGGGGGGGCGTCCCCTTGGTCACGGGGCGCCCCCCCAAGGGGGGCATTGACCTGTTGGCCATTTCTACACCCCCTGGGGGCAGATGGGCCTATTTTCTTAGGCCCACCTGCCCCCAAGGGGGCAGAAGCCACTTAGGCACCAGGGATAGTGTTGTGTGTGTTTTTTTTGTTTTTTTTTGTTTGAGGGCTGTCCCCTTTGGCAAGGGTCGCTCTCCATGGGGACACAGTACTAAAGGTATTTTCTGGCTTCCTTGGGGCAGACAGGCCTATTTCTTTAGTAGGCCCATCTGCCCCTATGACAGAATCCACTTAGGCACCAATTTCTAAAATGTTTGATGGTGGGGTGTTTGTCAACTGAAGAAGTCTTTGCATTTGTGATAAAAAAAAATTTCCTCCTTTTTGTTCTAGTTCAAAGCTTTTGCTTTATTTGCTGTGGCTCCTTGCGGTTTTGGCGGTGGTTGACCTGCAGTTTGCACAGTTGCATGTTTTAGGTAAGTAAAAACAATTTACTCCAAAGGAGTATTGTTGCCATGCATGAATGACATGTTTGTAGGGGGTGTACTAAATGCAGGATTGTGTGTGAAATTGTCCTTAGGTTTGTGCACAATGATATTTGTTGTGTCTTATTTCTAATTTGCCTTTCTTTCTTTCTTTTTAGTGGGATATCATTGGTGATTGCTGTGTAGTTGCTGGTGAATCAAGCTTTTTCAGGCAAGTGAGCGGTATAGTTTTTGAGTTTGTAACTCTTACTAACAAAGCTACACTTTGTTACTTGTCTTACACAGTGCTGGTTGTTGGTGGTGAATTTGTCCAGTTAATTTTAGCAGGAGAGATCATGGCTAGCCGCAGGATGACCGCTCAGCAGGTGGTTGGTATGCTTTTTGAGTCACAGTCTGATCATGACTATGAGACGGACTCTGCATCTGAGGCAGAGGAGGAAGTCAGAGATTCTGGCAGTGATGTTTCTGTTGGAGGGGAATCTTCTGATGATGAAGCCACACTCAGTGCAGATGAAGGTTCTGTTTTAGAGGAGGACATTGATGTGCCAATAGTGCAGCAACCTGGGGCTGAAAGGTTTCCCGTTAGAAGACCTGATGTCTGGGTTGCCCCAAACATGGAGCAGCCAGAGTTGCCTGCCTTTACTGGTCTCCCGGGGTGTAACGCCAATACAGAGAACTTTATGCCTATCAATTTCTTTGAGTTATTCATGGATGATGTGTTTTTGGAAGAGATTGTTGAGCAGACTAATTTGTATGCGGAGCAGCATTTGAGGGACAACGCTGCTAGACTTAGGCCACACTCTAGAGCTGCCCAGTGGATTCCCACAAATTTGGAGGAGCTAAAAAAGTTTTTGGGTTTGACTTTTTTGATGGGGTTGATAAGGAAGCCGTCACTGGCTTCTTATTGGTCTACTAGTCCCTTGATGGCAACAGCTATATTTCCAGCTACCATGAGTCGTAATCGGTATTTGCTTCTTCTTAGGATGCTGCATTTTGTTGACAATGCATTAGCCTTGCCACGAGATCACCCAGATTCTGACCGTCTTTTTAAGATTAGGCCTGTCCTTGATCATTTTGTAGATCGGTTTTCGGAGGTCTATGTTCCAGGCAAAGAGATAAGTGTGGACGAGTCTTTGGTCCTCTT